>NC_053496.1:91842621-91957621 GCF_905171775.1 Rana temporaria
TCTGTGTCTTTAATCGGAGAGATTTTCCCTCTTTGTGTTGGAAAATGGCTCCAAGAAGTTATTTTCTGTCCCAGTGACAACGGCACCTGGTTGGTCACAATTGTACAGGTGTCACAGGGACAGGAATGGGAGGGAAAACTCCCACTGGGGTCACAAAACAAAAACAGACACGTTTGGCTTTTTCAAACATATGTCAAGCTTTCCATGTCGGTTTGCCTATAAGCATGGCTTACAAAGCTTACTTCCCTTTTCTAAATGTATCTAATAGTTTAAATATTCCCGTCAATAGGTTACCCTGCAGATCACTGGTAAGAAAGGTCCAATACAAATACTCCTACTGTCAAATAATACACTTTGCTTTAAATAAAATAAGGACAGGAACTGAAAGCTGGCTTAACATTAGGAAACTACAGTTTTTTTTATTTTTTATTAAACAAATGTTGAACAATAGAATTTTCTTAGAACTGGATACTTGCCAATCTGAATTCCAGCTAAAAATGGCATAGAAATAATTTCCACATCATTTATTAATAATAAACAAACCCAGCTGCTGCTAGATTTTCATATTACTGATATATGTATTTTTATAGCATGCAAAGCAAAGCAGTATACACCATAGTTCAATCAGAGCTCCTTGCTCCAGATTACGGAAGCTTTCAGCATTAAAGTAATCATGCCCGATGCTAAAAGCAATGCCCGATAATTACGATGATCGCTAATAACAGATTTTAACAAACAATTTTAATATTTTATAGTGGATACTATAAGAAGTTACAGTAAACCAACATTCAAATGTTAGCGACACTAAACCTTGGTTTAACCACTTCACTACAAGGCACCTTCACCCTCTTCCTGCCCAAGCCAATTTTTAGCTTTCAGCGCTGTCACACTTTGAATGACAATTGCGCGGTCGTGCTACACTGTACCCAAACAAATTTTTTATCATTTTGTTCCCACAAATATAGCTTTCTTTTGGTGGTTTTTGATCACTGCTGGGGTTTTTATTTTTTGCATAACAAATAAAAAAAAAAGACATGTTTTTCTTTTGTTTTGGTTATAAGATTTTGTAAATAAGTATTTTTTTTCTCCTTCAATGACGGGCACTGATAAGGCGACACTGATGAGGTGGCACTGATGATTGGTACTGATAGGCAGCATCAATGGGCACTGATAGGTGGCACTGGAATGCGGCACTGATGGGCACTCATAGGTGGCACTGATGGGTACTTATGGGTTGCACTGATGGGCACTGATAACACTGGTGGGTGGCATTGCTGGGCAACATTGATCTAGCAGGCATCCATAATGGTGCCAATCAGTGCCCATTTGTGGATGCTGATTGGCATATATTGGGAAGGTTGTGGCAATCCTTGTGGCCATGGGGGACGTACCTGGCCATCCACATGATGGGGGCTTCCCTGGTGGACCTGGCAGCATCCCTGGACGTCCAGTGTGGGCATCCATGGGGGGGCTGCACTGGTAAACAATCAGCGCAGACCTCCCCTGTCAGGCAAACCACTGTCAGACGCGAGCGAGGAAAAGCCGATCAACGGCAGGGATAAGAAACAGAGATCGCTCCCTCTGTACAGAGCCCCGTGTTGATTATCAACACAGAGCTGGTTAAAACACAGCCGATCAGCAGGTCCCAGCCATGAATCATTGGTCGGAACTTGGTGACAGACTCCCGCTGTGTACAATCACAGCGGGTGTTGGCGGGCATGCGCTTTGCCTGCACGAGCTGCCTGTCCGCAGTACTTTGGGCGGTCCAGAACCCGTTAAGGGTAGTGGTTGGGGGTGGTAAAAACTTGGCTCAACGGTGCCTTTTTTTTTTTTAATGCTTGTTTATGTCAATGGGATGGGGTAAAGCAGTTTTACTCACCTCATTGGGCATGTTATGCTTAACCACTTTCCTACCGCCCATAGTCATATGACGTCCACAGATGGGATCTCCCATCCTGGGTGGACGTCATATGACGTCCTGGGCTTCCCAGCCGTCTAGGGGGCACGCGCGCCGCAATGTCCGCCGGGCACCTGCGATTGCACGCAATCACGGCAGGACTGATCCATGGTCCTGTCAGGTGAGGAGACCGATGTGTGTTCCCAGTACAGAGGAACACACATCGGTCTCCTCCCCTTGTGAGTCCCCTCCCCCTACAGTTAGAATCACACATTAGGGAACATATTAACCCCTTCAGCGCCCCCTAGTGTTAACCCCTTCCCTGCCAGTCACATTTATACAGTAATCAGTGCAGCCTAAAGCACTAATCACTGTATAAATGTGAATGGTCCCAAAAATGTGTCAAAAGTATCCGATGTGTCCGTCGCAATGTAACGGTCAAAATAAAAATCGCAGATCGCCGCCATTACTAGTAAAAAAAATTTAAATGCAATAAAATTATCCCCTATTTTGTAGACGCTATAACTTTTGCACAAACCAATCAAGCGCTTATTGCGATTTTTTTACCAAAAATATGTAGAAGAATACGTATCGGCCTAAACTGAAAAATAAAAATTTTTTTTTATAGATTTTTTGGGCATATTTATTATAGCAAAAAGTAAAAAATATTGTTTTTTTTTTAAAATTGTCGCTCTATTTTTGTTTATAGCGCAAAAAATAAAAACTGCATAGGTGGTCAAATACCACCAAAAGAAAGCTCTATTTGTGAGGAAAAAAAGGACATCAATTTTGTTTAGGAGCCACATCGCACGACCGCGCAATTGTCAGTTAAAGCAACACAGTGGTTAAAGATAAATAAGTAAAAAATAAAAAAGTTGTGAATTCCTTCTTGGTAGTCTGGCAAAGTACTTTAACCCTTATTTATGTTCTTCTACTCTTGTTTATACTCCTGAGTTCACTCCAAAAATATCATATTTTTGTTTCCTGCTCCTCGTTGTCCCACATTATGAACCACTTCTTCTGAAACCCTAGTGGAATGAAGAAACAGATTGCCTAGGCTTCCTCCACCCATCATTCAGCAGGTAAACGGGCCAGCTCATTCTAATGATTCTGCTGATAACAACAAATCAGGGGAAATTCACTGTATTTGTCCTGGTGACCACTGTCAACTGGATTAAAAGTAGAGGGGAAGATTTTAAATAGAAACAGCTAACAGGAGTTACCTCCAACTTTGCAGAGATTTCTTCTCACTTTCAGGTGTGAAGGAAAATCTCTCCATTGAGACACAGCAATAAAAAAATAAAAACACACAACTCTCTGATGCCCCATACACACGAGGGGAAATTCCGACGTGAGCTTTTGAACGGAAATTCCGACCGTGTGTATGCTCCATCTGACTTTTACTGTCGGAATTTCCGCCAACAAAAGATTGAGAGCTGGTTCTCAAATTTTCAGATGAAAAAAATCCTATTAGGAAAATCCGATCGTCCGACGCGCAAAATTCCGAAGTATGCTCGGAAGCATTGAACTTAATTTGCTCGGCTCGTCGTAGTGTTGCACGTCACCGCGTTCTTGACGGACGAAAGTTCAGAGAACTTGTGTGACTGTGTGTATGCAAGCTAAGCTTGAGCGGAATTCCGACGGAAAATCCGATCGTCTGTGGGCGCCATAAGGGTTTCTATATTGTTATAAAAAAACGAACAATTTTGGCATTGGATATTAAGAAACAAACGCCATCCCTTCATCTGCATATATTTTGTCTTCAAGCTGACCATATTTGAGAAGCTTTGCCTGTTTAAAGCACAATCGTTTTGGGAAGAAAAAAGTATATGGATATTGAGCTGTTGATATTTAGGAAGAAACCTCCCAAAGGCATTATCTTTACTTGGAATGAAACCATAACTTCATTACAAAATGCAAAGTCTGCAGAGTGCAATTGATTACATCTATAATCTGGATATAGCAAGTTCTTCAGTTTCCTTCTATAGGTATAACACGGTGTACCCAATCCATCAATTTGCCAAAATGTAATCTTCATTAATCCTCATTTTTAGCCGAGATTCCTTTTCTTAAATAGTTGGTTGTGGTCTTTGAATTTCTATTCCATCCATCAGGACAATGACCCCAAACACACCTCCAGGCTGTGTAAGGGCTATTTGACCAAGAAGGAGAGTGATGGGGTGCTGCGCCAGGTGACTACCTCTTGAAGCTCATCAAGAGAATGCCAAGAGTGTGCCAAGCAGTAATCAAAGCAAAAGGTGGCTACTTTGAAGAACCTAGAATATGAAATATATTTTCAGTTGTTTCACACTTTATTGTTATGTATAATTCCACATGTGTTAATTCATAGTTTTGATGCCTTCAGTGTGAATCAGAGGATCCCCGCTGAGCTTTTGCGGACACACGGAGCGGATCATTACTGATCCGCCCATGTGAAAGGGCCCTTAGATAAGAATTTATACCTACTAAAAAGAAAAAAAAAAAAAAGAATGTAGTTATTTTCTGCTGCAGATTTTACATAAAAGGAAGTAATTAGAATTATGATTCAGTTGTTGAAAGAATAGATCTATATTCTATGACACCTTAAAGCATATCCACATATCACACAGGCTGCAGAGCCTGAATTTCCGAACTCCCACAAGATCTCAAGCCTGACAGCTGCTACATCTAAGGCCGGGTACTCACGAGCAAACAAGTACAGTTGTACTAACCATCGTACAGAAGTCCGCGCGTAAACACTACGCGGGGCGTGTCCGCGTCGTCGCCGCGACGATGACGCGGCGACGTGGGCGGGCCTGCCATTTAAAGGCTTGCGAGGGACGGCGGGCGCTCGGACATGTACGGTAGGTCTGTACTGACGACCGTACATGTCCGAGCGGGCAGGATTCCAGCGGACGGTTTTAAAACACATCCAGGAATATTTGCCCGCTGGGAAAAGGCCCGGCGGGCAAATGTTTGCTGGAATTCGGCCCGCTCGCGCCTACACACGACCGAACATGTATGCTGAAACTGGCCCGCGGACCAGTTTCAGCATACATGTTTGGTCGTGTGTACGGGGCCTTAGGTGCACACGTGAGATCTTGTGTGGATGTTATTAGGTGGTCGGTTCAGAGAATCGGGAAGAAAAGGATGCCCACTGAGGATTGTAGAGAACAGAGTGGACAAAGCAATGGTATCTGGAATTGTATCTAGTAGTCACATTGAACTTGACTATGACGACAATTGAGGTTGATGAGTTTAAGGAAAATACCCCAGCATTTATATCCATCCGGCAGCGCTGCATCTTAATCTACTCACCATGAAAAGGCAGATGCCATTGTCGAAAAACAGTTACATAATCTTAACCTTGGTGTAAAGAATGCTGTGTAGGTGTTAAATATTGGATTTACATGGCTGAAGGTGTAAATTGTTTTCAAAATACCCCTGTTCAGTGATGGTTGCTCCAGTTTGACATCCATGTCTTCTTTCACGCCTTTTTCCATCCTATGTTGTGCCATTCATTTCCTGAGAGGCTGCTTTGTCAGACTTAAAGGGGTTGTAAAGGTAAAAAAAAAATTCCCTAAATAGCTTCCTTTACCTTAGTGCAGTCCTCCTTCACTTACCTCATCCTTCGATTTTGCTTTTAAATGTCCTTATTTCTTCTGAGAAATCCTCACTTCCTGTTCTTTTGTCTGTAACTCCACACAGTAATGCAAGGCTTTCTCCCTGGTGTGGAGAAAGCCTCTTGAGGGAGGAGGGGGTGAGCAGGAGTGTCAGGACACTCTCTACTTTGCAGATAGAGAAAGGAGCGGTGTGTGGGCGTCCTGACACTTCTGCTCGCCCCCTCAAGAGGCTTTCTCCACACCAGGGAGAAAGCCTTGCACTACGGTGTCTAGTTACAGACAGAAGAACAGGAAGTGAGGATTTCTTAGAAGAAATAAGGACATTTAACAGCAAAATCGAAGGGTGAGGTAAGTGAAGGAGGACTGCACTAAGGTAAAGGAAGCTATTTAGGGAATTTTTATTTTACCTTTGCAGCCCCTTTAAGTCTTGTACACACCAAGTTTTTTCCATTGAACCCAGCAGATTGAACAAAAACAAAACTGTCAGCTTCCGGTCGGAGCTGCTGTACCAACGATCTCCCACCCCGCTGAGCTGTTGTTTTCTGAAAGGGGGATGGTCCCACCGCCAGAACCCTCCGATCAGCACTCTCAGCCATTGGGAGCCGGTTGGCTTTTGTTGGACTGGCTGCCATACACATGGGCCGAATGTCGGCTGTTTTTTATTAAACAGGCCGATGTCTCCCGACATTCGGCTCATGTGTACAGGGGGTTAACCACTAGGCGTCCGCGCTATAGCCGAATGACGGCTACAGCGCAGACCTGAATTTCCGGGAGGCCGTCAATAGAGGTCCTTCCCTTTGCACGCACCCTGCGCGCCCCCTGCAGGGCGCGCACTGTGATCACCGTTTCCGGCTCCTTACCACGTGATCAGCTGTCAGCCAATGACAGCTGATTACGTGATGTAAACAAAGCTCAGTAACCGTTTTTTTCTCCTCATGCTGACAGCGCGAGGAGAAAAAAAAGCCGATCACCGGCATTTGTGTAAGGGATCTGGGTCCCCAGTGGAAGAGGCACATCCGCCTTATCAGTGCCCACCAGTACCGCCTGCCAGTGTCCAGAGTGACCACCAGTGCCACCTATCAATGCCTACAAGTGTCACCTATCAATGCCCACCAGTGGTGCCAATCACTGCCACCTATCAGTCCCCATCACTGCCACCTATCAGTCCCCATCACTGCCAGCTATCAGTGCCACCTATCAGTGCCACCTATTAGTGCCACCTATCAGTGCCAATTCTCAGTAGCCACCTATCTTCAGTACAGCCTCATCAGCGTACTTCAATAAAGGAGAAAAATTACCAGTTTGCAAAATTGTATAATATATAAAAGGGTTTTGTATTTTTTTTTATTCTGCATTTTTTTTTTTATTAAAAAATAATAAAAACCGCAGAGGTCATCAAATACCACCAAAAGAAAGCTCTATTTGTGGGAAAAAAAGTCATAAGAATTTCATTTGGGTACAGTGTTGTATGACCGCGCAATTGTCATTTAAAGAGTGAGAACACTGAAACCTGAAAATTGGTCTCGGCAGGAGGGGGGTTTAAGTGCCCAGTAAGCAAGTGGTTAATGTTCAGGTCTTTACATTCCCCACTTCACTGCACATACCAGGTTACTTTGCTTGTTAAGAGATCCTTCTGACTTTTTCCACACACTCCAGCTGCATATGGGATGACTATATTACTTTAATTGTTCTGCTTCCCCCCTCAGTTTGATGGTCCTGTGTTTTTTGCTAGGCCTTGTGCATGCTTTAACCTCTTGACCACTGGGCACTTAAACCCCCTTCCTGACCAGACCAATTTTCAGCTTTCGGTGCTCTCACAATTTGAATGACAATTACTCCGTCATACAACATTGTACCCATTTGAAATTTTTGTCCTTTTTTT
This sequence comes from Rana temporaria, assembly GCF_905171775.1. Classification (NCBI taxonomy): domain Eukaryota; kingdom Metazoa; phylum Chordata; class Amphibia; order Anura; family Ranidae; genus Rana; species Rana temporaria. The sequence goes on from NC_053496.1 coordinate 91,850,003, forward strand.
CACACAAATAGAGCTTTCTTTTGGTGGTATTTGATCACCTCTGAGTTTTTTATTTTTTGCGCTATAAAAGAAAAACGACCGAAAATTCTGTAAAAAAACAAAAAACAAACTTGTTTCTGTCATATTCGCAGGTTATTTCTCACACACAGCATATGCATACCACAAATGACACCCCAAAACACATTCTGCTATTCCTCCCGAGTATGGCGATACCCCATGTGTGCAACTTTTACACGGCGTGGCCACATACAGAGGCCCAACATGCAGGGAGCGCCATCAGGCGTTCTGGAACACCCAGGCCAATTCTGACATTTCTCTCCTACATGGAAAAATCACAATTTATTTGCTAGAAAACTACATAGAACCCCAAAACATTATATATGCGGAGTATTGGGGTATTGCGGAGTATTTGGGTATTGCAGAGTATTGGGGTATTGGGGGTATTGCAGAGTATTGTGGGTATTGCGGAGTATTTGGGTATTGCAGAGTATCGCGCAGGGTATTGGGGTATTGCGCAGGGTATTGCAGAGTATTGCGCAGGGTATTGCAGAGTATCGGGGTATTGCAGAGTATGGGGTATTGCAGAGTATGGGGTATTGCAGAGTATGGGGTATGGCAGAGTATCGGGGTATGGCAGAGTATCGGGGTATGGCAGAGTATCGGGGTATGGCAGAGTATCGGGGTATGGCAGAGTATCGGGGTATGGCAGAGTAACGGGGTATGGCAGAGTAACGGGGTATGGCAGAGTAATGGGGTATGGCAGGGTATGGGGTATGGCAGGGTATGGGGTATGGCAGAGTATGGGGTATGGCAGAGTATGGGGTATGGCAGAGTATGGGGTATGGCAGAGTATGGGGTATGGCAGAGTATGGGGTATGGCAGAGTATGGGGTATGGCAGAGTATGCAGAGTATCGGGGTATGGCAGAGTATCGGGGTATGGCAGAGTATCGGGGTATGGCAGAGTATCGGGGTATGGCAGAGTATCGGGGTATGGCAGAGTATCGGGGTATGGCAGAGTATCGGGGTATGGCAGAATAACGGGGTATTGCAGAGTATGCAGAGTATGGCAGAGTATGGGAGAGTATGCAGAGTATGGCAGAGTATGGGGTATTGCAGAGTATGGGGTATGGCAGAGTATGCAGAGTATGGGGTATGGCAGAGTATGCAGAGTATGGGGTATGGCAGAGTATGCAGAGTATGGCAGAGTATGGGGTATGGCAGAGTATGCAGAGTATGGCAGAATATGGGGTATGGCAGAGTATGCAGAGTATGCAGAGTATGGCAGAGTATGGGGTATTGCAGAGTATGGCAGAGTATTGCTGAGCTGGGAGGGATGGCTGGATCTGTGACTGCAGTTGTCACAGATCCAGCCACAGAACTGCTGACACCCCGCGCTCCCCCCCCCCTCTCCTCTCCTCTCGCACTGTACCGAACGGTACAGAGAGGAGAGGGAGGAACCGGCGTCATCAAATGACGCCGGTTTGTTTACAAGTGATCGCTCCGTCATTTGACGGAGCGATCACGTGGTAAACAGCCGCGATTCGCGGCAATTTACCGTGATCCGCCGGGTCTTCTAGACCCGGCGAGCACGGACACTTCCGCGAGCGCGCCCCAGGGGACGCGCAAACGCGGAAGTGCACGAGGACGTCCCAGGGACGTCCTGTCACAATAACTCGACCGCGCTGTAGCAGTATTTTTGCTATAGCGCGGTCGGCAAGAGGTTAAAGTGGTTCTAAAGTCAGATTTTTTTATTACCTTAATGCATGCTATGCATTAAGGCAAAAAAACCTTGGTGCAGCTACTCCCCCCCTTTACACTTGCTTGAGCCCCATCTCGATCCAGTGATGTGCATAAGAGCAGTGGCTCTCCGGGGTCTCTCTCTCCTCATTGCCCCACACAGCAATCACAGCGTCCGCCAATGAGTAAAGCGTGGAGGGCGAGGCTGAGCCGCTCTGTGTGTGAATGAACAATTTTACAGGGGCGTGGCTCATGTGGCTTGCTATTGGGGCACTTGGCACAGGGAAGGAGCAAGGACTGCTTATGGGGAACCAAAAAGAAGATCGGGACTGCTCTTTGCAAAACCACTGCACAGATCAGGTAGGTATAACCTTTTTTTTTATGTATTTCTTTAGAATCATTTTAACAAAAGCCCTGTGTGGGAGGCCAAAAAATTTCAAAGCACTCGTCCTGATAGGTCTGTGTTCTTTGCCTTTAGACTCGGTTTACAGTAGGTTGTAATTCCTCGGAACTTGCAATGTGTAAGAATTTAGGTAGGTAAGGGAGTCTTTTTCAAGCTGAATTCCTTTCATTTAAATAAATTCCTCAATAGCCAGTAAGGATATAAATCCACTTTGTGTGCACCAAATGCCATTGCAAACTGAGAAATTTCCTTGTTAAATTAATGCTGCAGTCAACACTGTGCTGAACATAGACAGTAGAGCTCTTGGGAAGGACCCAGCACGTCCACCAACTACAGCAACTGCAAAAAACTAAAAGGAGGGGAAAAAAGACCAGTCCCCTTGCACAAGTAGAGAGCAGCAGTGACTGGTCTTTGTTACAGGAGGTTCCTGCACAGAGGCAAAGTTTCACAAAAGATGACTGCACAGACCTGGAAGCAATACACAAAGCACACCAAGAATCAAGTATGAAAACACGTGGCTCAAGTAGTTACAGAATAATTGCTTGTAGTGGATTTCAGAATTAAAGCTGCTTTACTCATGGGGGGACAGATCGGTGGGGCCCTTCAAAAGGTACCATAAGCAAAAAAAAAAAAAAGATGAGGGATGACAGAAAGAACGTGAGAGTATTTTTGGGAATCAATTTCTTGGTAGAAAATGGAGAGAAGCCATCACTTTTCAAACATGCAACAGGCTCACCATTCTTCAGGGCTACACAAAATCATAAATACAACAACCAGTTCATAGTTGCCTACTACATCAAAAGTCACAACATTGAATGAAAATACAGAAAACTGAAATGGAACAATGAGTATTTTCTACACTAGAAAAAGACAATACTAAAAGTGCTGAATTAAAAGCAAATACACACAAAGTACAAGAAAATGATTTACAAGGTATGCAGAAATAAGAGACATCAAATAATAACCATGTGTAGTGGATATGCAGAGTGGAGAAGAAAAAATAAAATAAAAAAATTCTGAAGTCTCTGGGCCAGATTCACAAAGAGTTACGCCGGCGTATCAGTAGATACGCCAACGTAACTTGGAATCTAAGCCCGTCGTATGTTTAAGTGTATGCTCAAACTGAGATACACTTAAACCTACTTAAGATACGACAGCCTGCGCCGTCGTATCTTAGGGTGCAATATTTCTGCTGGCCGCTAGGTGGCGCTTCCATTGAGTTTGGCGTAGAATATGCAAATGAGTAGATACGCCGATTCATGAACGCCAATGTTAAGTATGGCCGTCGTTCCCGTGTCTAAATTTTACGTCGTTTGCGCAAGTCGTCCGTGAATGGGGCTGGACGTAATTTACGTTCACATCGAAACCAATACGTACTTGCGGCGTACTTTGCCGCAATGCACACTGGGATATGTACACGGACGGCGCATGCGCCGTTCGTAAAAAACGTCAATCACGTCGGGTCACCATTCATTTAAATAAAACGTGCCCCCCTCATCTTCATTTGAATTACGCGCGCTTACGCCGGCCCCATTTTCGCGACGCCGCCGTAACTTAGGAGGCAAGTGCTTTGAGAATACAGCACTTGCCTCTCTGACTTAAGGCGGCGTAGCGTAAATAGGATACACTACGCCGCCTCAAAGATGCGCCGCCGTACCTGAATCTGGCCCTCTGTTTTTTTAATGAACTTGTGCGATTTGACACTTGGAAGCATGGGTTTCATAAAACCTGGATATATGCAACTCAGATAATACAGATATTGCGTAATGAGAGTTAGAAAACAAAAGAGAAGAGGCGTGATGGTTTGAAGGTACAGTAGTGTGAAAAAACAGCATTTTTGCATGCACGTGATTGGATGATAGAAATCAGCAGAGCTTTCCATAAATTGAGAGTTTCCCCTCAGATCTAGAGCAAGTGCACTTGCAGTTCACAGTATATTTGCCTTTAGTAAATCAACCTCAATGTGTGTTTAATAGCGAGAACTCGACATTTTTGAAGTCCTATTTTCCCCTCTTCATGATGAGAGAAAACACTTTTCCTGGATGCATTAGCACATTCAAAGTCTGCGTGGTTCCCTTCTATCCCAAATTAAAACCCTCAGCCAGACCAACCCGCATTGCCAGAAGCAAGACAATGGTTCCTGCAACCGGCACAGTACAAAGCAAAGTGAATGTTTCACTAAAAAGGCCACATGTATTGAGCCATTCAGCTTGATACGCTATTTCACACTCCAGTCTTGTGGGGGGGGGGGGAGCAGTACTCATGTATAAAGAATGCGTGCCAAATGCTTCTTGTACTGTTTACAAGGCTTAAAAGTGCCTTACAATTACTAGAATGGCAAATAGACAACTGACAGAATTTGCCCACTTATGCTCAGAGGCATTGATCTGTCCAGGCCTCGTGCACATGGACATTTAAGGGTGCCAAAGCAATCAAGCTTGATAAACGGTGTACACGTTTGTGTTTATTTACTAAAACTGTAGCGAGCAAAATCTGGTGCAGCTGTGCATTGTAGTCACTTTCTAATGCCGCGTACACACCACTATTTTTCATGACGTGAAAAATGCAATTTTTTAAATTGGTCATTAAAAACGATTGTTTGTAGGCTCCAGAGCATTTTCTCGACGTGAAAAATGGGCATTAAAAATTTACAACATGCTCTAATTTTTCTCGCTGTTTTTCACGACGTGAAAAACAGCGAGAAAAATTAGAGCATGTTGTAGGCTTTAACGTCGGGAAAAAAAAGTGCATGCTCAGAAGCAAGTTATGAGACGGGAGCACTCGTTCTGGTAAAACTAGCGTTTGTAATGGAGATAGCACATTCGTCACGCTGTAACAGACTGAAACGCACAAAGACTGAAAAGCGCGAATCGTCTCCCACCAAACTTTTACTAACACGAAATCAGCCCAAAGGGTGTCGCCATCCGAATGGAACTTCCTCTTTACAGTGCCGTCATACGTGTTGTACGTCACCGCGCTTTGCTCGAGCATTTTTTTTTCACGATCGTGTGCATGCAAGGCAGGCTTGATAAGTATCACGTCAAGAAAAACGTTGTTTTTTCCATGACATGAAAAATGGTCGTGTGTACGTGGCTTTACTTCAGCTTGTCCTATTAAGCTTTGACAAGAAAAAAAATGGAAGCCGATTGGCTTCTATGCACAACTGCACCAAATTTTGCACTTTAAAGTTTTAGCAAATCAACCCCAGTGTCTGGTTCAATCCATAAATTCATGAGGAATAATATCTGAAACAAAGTTGATACTTTGCTGCATGTGATGCTATTAAACATCTGCAAATCACGGACTGAAATGGCTTGTAACTAAAGACAACAGGATGCACTAAATCATTTTCTTTTACTGGCATGCATTTCAATGTATTGCTTTTTATACAGGCAAATGTACCTCATTATCAGTCTCATGGATACATAGATATATGGATGGTTTGGTAGATGCTCAAGTTATTAAATGCACTCACACATTTGGAGTTCAAGCTCAACTAAAGCTTTTAGCGACCAAATACAACACTATCTTTACAAGCGATGCACACAATTTTGCACTGCTTGAGGTGGTCAGGTGGGCTCAGGCCATGTAGGACTTTACCCTAAGGGCAATAATATGTATTTCTGAATACTGAAAGTGCTTATTGTTGCACAGATATCTTTCAACTGGTTGTAAAATCTTTCCTTAACCACTTCCCCACCGCGCCATAGACAAAAGACGTCTACAGCGCGGTGGAGTTATTCTGGGAGGACGTCCCTGGGATGTCCTCCCAGAATCCTTCACTCGCGCGCCACCTGGGGCGCGCTCCCGGAATCATCTGTGAGCACCGGGTCTAGAAGACCCGGCGCATCACAGATCGCGGTAAATTGCCACTGATAGCGGCCGTTTACCACGTGATCGCTCCGTCAAATGACGGAGCGATCACTTGTAAACAAACCGGCGTCACGTCATGACGCCGGTTCCTCCCTCTCCTCTCTGTACCGATCGGTACAGTGTGAGAGGAGAGGGGGGAGAGCGGAAGCAGCAGCAGCTGCTGTGGGCTGGATCTGTGACAAATGCAGTCACAGATCCAGCCATCTCTCCCTGCGCAATACTCTGCAATACCACCAATACTCTGCAATACCCCCCCAATACTCTGCAATACCCCCCCCATACTCTGCAATACCCCCCCCCCCCCATACTCTGCAATACCTGCTAATATGACAGAAACGAGAATTTTTTTTGAATTTTACAGAATTTTCAGTGTTTTTTTCTTTTATAGCGCAAAAAATAAAAAACCCAGAGGTGATCAAATACCACCAAAAGAAAGCTCTATTTGTGGGAAAAAAAGGACAAAAATTTCAGATGGGCACAATGTTGTATGACGAGTAATTGTCATTCAAATTGTGAGAGCACCGAAAGCTGAAAACTGGTCTGGTTAGGAAAGGGGTTTAAGTGCCCAGTGGTCAAGAGGTTAAGATTTGAATAAAAAAAAATTGAAAACTCAACTATTCACGTATCAGCAAATATAGACTGACTGACCACAGTAGGTCCTGGTAGCATGATGCAGAGTTTGGGAACAGGTAAAAAGTCCCACTACCTGTTATTTGTTTTTTGAGACAGCTAGCAGTGCATGGTTAAACATACGTTTAGAACGATTTGGGCCCGTTTAAACCTACATGAATAAAGTTATTAGGAAAGTCAAATGAGACGCCACTCTAAAAATCTTTAATGTGCAGAACTAAGCACTTTTTGGCTAAAATATTATTCAAAACAAACAGTCTTTTTTTTTTACGGACATTGAAATCCATTACATTTGGATATAACACCCATAATTCCAGGTCAAACAAATAATTCCACCACCACAGTTCTCCACTTTAAAAGTGCTTAAGTTATGAACCAGTGTGAAAAACCGTCACCACTGCTCTTGTGGGTCTACACTCACCTTATTTGCTGGACCCTTAAGTCATAAAAGGTCAGGTATGCACTTTTAAGGCCAGACCACTCTCTATTAAATAATTTCAATTTACTTCACTAAATTGTTAAAACACAGATAATTAAAAAAAAAAAATCAATTGTGCTCTCTATATAGAGAACACTAAAATATACTCACAATTGTAAAACACAAAATCTTGATTAGCATGGATTATGCCCAAGAGTGGGGAAAGCTTTTACTGTTTCTCTTTAAACAATGCTCAGGATAAAATGTCAGGACCTGCAGTTGCTGCTGCTCACCTTCCCTTGTGTACAAGTGAACTGACAGGTCTCAATGCTTCATTAGAATTGACAGGTCTCGGTGCTTTGCTTCAGTCTTTGGGTGAAGCGCTGACACCAGTCATTTCGGGCGAAGAGCTGAGACCTGTCGGTTCGCTTGCACACAAGGGAGGGAGAACACCAGCAGCTGCGGGACTACTGACATTATATCCTGGGCAGTGTATCTAAAGAGAAGTTGTGAGAGCTGTCCTTGCTCTTGGGCAGTGGTCTCCAAACTGTGGCATTGGGGCTGGATGTGGCCCTTTGTTTACCTTTATCCGGCCCTTGAGGCATTATTCCTGCCAATGACACCAACAATGGGGCATCATTTATGCCACTGACACCAACAATGGGGCACTATTCTTTCCACTAACACCAATGCTGGAACATAATTCCTTCCACTAACAAAAAAGGGGCACTATTCCTCCCAGCGGCAACAGTTTGGCTATTGTTTACTATTAGGCCCCGTACACACGACCGAGTTTCTCGGCAGAATTCAGCCAGAAACTTGATTGGAGCTGGATTCTGCCGAGAAACTCGGTCGTGTGTACACTTTTCAGCGAGGAAGCCGACGAGGAACTCGTCGGGCCGAATAGAGAACATGTTCTCTATTTCTTCGTTGTTCAATGAGGAAAGTCGGTCCGCGAGATCAGTTTTGTCGGATTTTCACATAGATTCATAGTTTGGGCACTTCTAAAGTGGAGAATTGTGGTTGTGGAATAATTTGTTTGATTTGGACTTATGGATATTATTTAACTAGGAATATATTTATTATTATACCTTTTGTTAATAATCTTTAATTTCATACACCAAGTTCTTTGAGTTATATTATATAGTTATATTTTTACAAGTGTATTTGAGCATGGTTCCCCCTGTTTTATACCAATATCCAAAAGGTACCTAATATGGAACTGAGCCCAACTGTTATTAAAAAAAGTGAACTATTTGTAGGGAATTTTTTTTCCTCCAGATCCCCTTCAGTGCAAGCCTTATTGCTGAAGATTTAGGTACTTGATCAATGCAAAAATGGAGTATCAAAGTTTGGACTTGATGCTTCTCCATGTAAGCAGAAATCACATGATCAGATAAAGGTTTATACTCTTTGCTTCACAGAAAAGGGAACAGGTCTTTGCATGCTCAATAGAAAGAGGAACGAGTAGTTATCAGTTGCACAATTATTTCACAAAATGCTGGAAAATCTCTTGTGTGATAACAAGAGATCATGAAAACTGGAAGTGCTTATTATTTCCTTCTGGTACATCTTGAATCAATGACCACTGCATGTGGCCTTCTTTTATGGGAAATCCTAATTGCTGAGCAAACCTTGGTATTAGGAACTATGAATAGATGTCGGATTTTGTCTATGTTTTGCAGATAAATACCTCCTTAAACGTTAAAAGAAAATAATAATAATGAACGGAACAATAGTAGGTGACACTTCCAAGCACTTTAAAGCACAATAACTACCTGGAAATGTTCAGAGACCCGTTTAGAAAGGTTGCAATGGGCTCCAGGCTCCATAGTCTTCACAAGAAACCACTTGGCTAAATCCCTGAGAATTCTAGTGCTGACTTATATTTTGAATTCATGAATTTTGGAGAATAAGATGTTCAGTCCAAATCAAAAACATCTAAATTAAAACCATAGAGTAACATGTTCAGGATTTGAAATTGATTTCCATGTTGGCAAATATTTAAGTGCCATCTACCTGCTTCTAAATGAAGGAAGAACGTGCTGTTTTTTTGTTTTGTTTTTTGACAGTAAGGTTGATTTTAGCTGAAATTCCCAGTGCCAAGGTTAAATGAATGTTTCCCTAGAGCACAGCATTGCCCATACCGTTACCACGGAAACATCAGACACCAGAGAAAAGAACAGTAAAAATATACATATAAAGAAAATGAAAGGCTTATAGGAGGGTGTGCAGACTAAAAATGATCAGTAATACCCAAAGCTGGCCTTGTGTAGTACCCTGTGTAGAATTTTAGTATAGTGCCCCATCCCACAAAGAAAAGCAAATCTCCTTCACTCTCTTTGTAACCATTTTCAGTTATTGCAAACCAGAAAAATGGTATTGTGTATGACTCTATTCTCAACTCCCATATCCTCAATACATTATGGCCCGAATTCATAAAGCACTTACGCCGATGTATCTCGAGATACGCCGCGTAAGTGTAACTATGTGCCATCGTATCTGTGCACCGTGCCCACAATCTGAGATACGCCTAAAAATAGGCTTCCTACGACCGACGTAACTTGCCTACGCCGTCGTATCGTGGGCGCATATTTACGCTGGGCGCATTTGTCATTCCCATTGATTTTCTATGCACATATGCAAATGAGGAAGATACGCCAATTCACGAACGTACTTGCGCCCGGCGCATAATATACACAGTTTGCGTAAGTCGTACGTCCAGCGTAAAGTTATTCCCCATATAGGAGGCGCAACTCATGCAAAGGTATGGACCAGGGAACACAAGCCGTTGTATCCTTTGTCGTTTACGTTGTACGTGAATATGACTAGGCGTAGGTTACGTTCACGTCGTAGGCAGTGATTCGATGTATCTTAGGCAGTTGTTTCGACATGATTCTGAGCATGCACACTGGGATGCGGCCACGGGACGGCGCATGCGCCGTTCATTTTAAGTACTTCTATGGCGCTTGGCCCACCATTTGCATGGGGTCACACCTTATTAGCATGGCTCACGCCCACTTCCACCTACACTGGCTTACGCCGAGGAAACCCAGCGTAGATTTGAGAGCGAGTGGGAGCAATGGCTTCCTGAATACTGTGCTTGCCTCTCTGCGCTGCGTCGGCGTAGCGTATATTCGATCCACCCACCGAGCTCCGGACAACAGATCCACCCACCGAGCTCCGGACAACAGATCCACCCACCGAGCTCCGGACAACAGATCCACCCACCGAGCTCCAGACAACAGATCCACCCACCGAGCTCCAGACAACAGATCCACCCACCGAGCTCCAGACAACAGATCCACCCACCGAGCTCCAGACAACAGATCCACCCACCAAGCTCCAGACAACAGATCCACCCACCAAGCTCCAGACAACAGATCCACCCACCGAGCTCCAGACAACAGATCCACCCACCGAGCTCCAGATAACAGATCCACCCACCGAGCTCCAGACAACAGATCCACCCACCGAGCTCCAGATAACAGATCCACCCACCGAGCTCCAGATAACAGATCCACCCACCGAGCTCCAGACAACAGATCCACCCACCGAGCTCCAGACAACAGATCCACTCACAGAATCTGCAGTTTTTCAGTTCTTATGACAGACAGAGGGGAGACATTTGACAGGTAAGGATACATGCAGGAGGCATGTATATCCTTATAGATCAGCACTATGGCAGTAGTTTAGAAAGGATGAGAGTGGCTTTACATCCACTTTAAATGTTTGCATGAGTTTACCACTACAGTGAGAAATATCACAAATGTTTCCCAAATGTCTTCTATACTGTATATTGGCACTCAGTATTGCTTGGTAACTGTGGCACTGCTTGAAAATCACTTGATAATAATGTTGGTAGAAAACAAGATCAAACATTGACAGTCTTTTGAGATCTTAAAAACAAATATGGGCTTGTCCTTCAAGTTGACTTTGAGCATTTCTACATACCAGACTGTTCTTGTACTGTACTCATCATTGACATGACATAGCAAAAAAAAGATCATTCCTTCCCAATACCAAAAAGGATTCTTTTTTTTGAAAGTTGTTCATTTGAGATTTCCCAGTTGCTCCCAGAAGCAACTGAAGTTCTTATTAGTTAACAGGAAACGGCACAATCCGCGCGTAGATTAACTGTGATATAATCAAGCACGCTCGTGTTGGCTTAAAGGGCAGGTTGATTCTGGTGGGCAAAGTTGATTCTGGTGTTATTTCATAGGAATTATAGTAATCGGCCAGGAAAATCATTTTCAGGCACTTGATTTGCTCCTGTGAACTAGGGAGTGTATGAAGAGGACACTTGGCGTCCATGAACTATACAATCATCTACCATTCCTTTCATAGCATGGCTGATCAGACAATGATAATCTAAAGTTTCTTGGTAGGTTTCTCAAGATGTTTACTGCATGACAATTCTCTTTTTACACTTTCTAAAACAACTGTTCATGAACAAAGGGGCGCACTTTAATCAATTCCCACAGATAAGAAGGTTGCCCAAAAGTGCCAATTTTTACTGTTACAATAACAGTCCACAGACTGTGTAATTGTAGTTATTATCTCAGTAGCTTTCATCGCCAAGTCTTGATGGTTTGTCATTCTTTTTTTTTTTCTTTTCCACATTGCTGTAAAACAATGGGCAGATAATATAACTAATTAGCTGCTGCTGTTGTGCATAGATCAGTGTCAGATTGCTCGATTAAACAATGCAAGAATTTTCACAATGTGAAACTGATTACTGTGCAAGGCCCAGGCAGAGATGCAATTGGAAAGGTGATGTAAGGATTTTAAACTGATATAGCTAGAATCAGGTAGTGTTAGGTCGGCGTATCAGTAGATACGCCGACCTAACTCAGAATCTGCGCCGACCTATGTTGAAGTGTATTCTCAAACAGAGATACGCTTAAACATATCTAAGATACGACGGCTTGCGCCGTCCTATCTTAGGTTGCAATATTTAGGCTGGCCACTAGGTGGCGCTTCCATTGCGGTCGGTGTAGAATATGTAAATCAGTAGATACACCTATTCACGAACGTACGCCCGGCCGCCGCAGTACATTTACGCCGTTTACGTAACGCATTAGCAGGCCTAAAGTTATTCCATCAAATAGTTGGAATAGTAATGTTAAAGTATGGCCGCTGTTCCCGCTTCGAAATGTTCACGTTGTTTGCGTAAGTCGTCCGCGAATAGGGATTTACGTAGTTTACGTCCACGTCGAAATCAATAGGCCCGTGCGGCGGACTTAGCCGCAATGCACACTGGGAAATGTAGGCGCCCGGCACATGCGCAGTTAAAATAAACCGTCAATCACGTCGGGTCAAGTCTCATTCTCATAAAACACGCCCCCTCAGACAAATTTGAATTAGGCGCCCTTACGCCCGCCCGCTTTAGGCTACGCCGCCGTAACTTAGCAGGCAAGTACTTTGAGAATCAAGTACTTGCCTTGCTAACTTACAGCGGCGTAGCCTAAACACGCTAAGCTACGCCGCCTTAAAGTTAAGGCAATCTTGCTGAATCTAGCCAATAAACTCCAGAAAGGTGTATTGCTAGCATTGTAAGGTCTCCATGTGCATTAAAACAGACCTATCCTTGCTTGTTCTTAAACACGCCTCAATGTTCATTTTCAACTCAGGCCAGCTGACACAATGGGGTTGAAATACTGAAGGCAAATAGGCTGTTCATTTGCCAAGGGAATTCACCCCCAAATGTGGTGAAATGTAAAGCCTCGTACACACGATCAGTCCATCCGAGAACGGTCTGAAGGACCGTTGTCATAGGTTAACTGATGAAGCTGACTGATGGTCCGTCACGCCCACACACCATCGGTTAAATAACCGATCGTGTCAGAACGCGGTGACGTAAAACACAACGACGTGCTGAAAAAAATGAAGTTCAATGCTTCCAAGCATGCGTCGACTTGAGTCTGAGCATGCGTGGATTTTTAACCGATGGTCGTGCCTACTAACGATCGGTTTTGACCTATCGGTTAGGAATCCATCGGTTAAATTTAAAGCAAGTTGGCTTTTTTTTAACCGATGGTTAAATAACCTATGGGGCCCACACACGATCGGTTTTGACCGATGAAAACGGTCCATCAGACCGTTGTCCTCTGTTTAACCTATCGTGTGTACGAGGCCTAACTTTGCAAAAAATACCCAAATCACATGCAAGGACAAAAAAAATTTGCAATTTATTTCTTGTAATCGGATGATGGAAGACAGCAGAGCGTCACCACCATTTAATTCCCTTGCGAAGTTCCCTGGAGAAGTGAAGATTATTTGCCTTTAGTAGAACAATGCAATGGCGCATACATGATTTACACTTTTCTTAGAAAAGTAATTATCGCCCATTGAGATTTCCCAACAACCTAAAACAATTGCTGCTCATGTGACCCTCTTGTTGCTTCCACATGGTGCAATTGACACTAGCAACACGCTGATGGGTCAGTTGTGCTAGCATATAAATCCCAATATAAATTTCCTTGCTATATAATATTCTAGCAATAATTTGTTTGCTTGGCCATAAATTATGCCTTGGATTTGTTTTAAGAAATCACTTTTTTGGAGTGAGAATACAGGAACCAAAATTTTGACTACTGTACAATTTGGAATCAGGCAGGGTAATAGAAAGACATATTGTAGTGCTTGATGTCACATCAAAATGTGGGTAGTAAACATTACTCATATGTGATAAAACATATACAGAGAACTTCTGCTCTCGCACAAAACTGAATCTGGTTTTAGGAGCCAAAAACTGTATTGGTCACATCATTTACAAAAAACATACCATCAGGGGCTATCCAATAGAAGCCAACCTATGCTTGCTCCTAGTTGTTTCTAAAAGCCACCTTAGTAAGTTGTTTTCTGGTAGTGTCCACTCACGGGTACATATTTTATTCTACCCAAGTAAATATGGGTCAGCTGATAGCATCTCATGGCTTCCAATACCATCTCTACGCCGATGACACCTAAATTTACCTCTCTACCTCTCAGCTCACTCCACCAATCTCCTCACGCATCGCTAATTGACCAACAGACATATCAGGCTGGATGTCACAACACTTCCTCAAACTCAATTGATCCAAAACCAAGCTCATAATTTTTCCTCTCCTACTTGCCCCTTTCCCTGATCTCTCGATGGCACAACTATCAGCCCATTCCTGCATTCCATTGTTCTAGGTATAATCCTGGACTCTGATCTATCCTTTTGGCCCTGCATCCATTAACTGTCCAAATCTTGCCGCCTCAACCTCCACAACATCTCCAAAATACGTCCCTTTCTAACCAATGACACTACTAAGCTCCTAAAATTCACTCCCTGGTCATCTTCCGCCTTGACTACTGCAACTCCCTCCTCATTGGCTTACCTTTTCATAGACTACCCCCCCCCTTCAGTCTGTTATGAATGCTGCCGTCTTGCTCGTTTATTTTACCAACCGCTCAGTGTCTGCTACTTCTCTGTGTCAATCCCTCCATTGGCTCCCGCTCACCCAAATGAAATTAAAAATACTAACAACTTACAAAGCCATCCACAACTCTGCTCCCAGCTACATCACCAATCTAGTCTCAAAATACCAACCTAATGTTGGGGCTGGGCTTAGCCCTTCCTCCTCTGTGCTGGCAGCTCAGCTGTCAGCTAATTGCCAGCTCCCATCTCTCCACAGTGATCCACCTGTTGATGATCCTGCTCATCAGCTCTGCCTACTTAAAGCCTTCCAGTTCATTTGCTCTTTGCCTTCGCCTGTGTTAACATCACAAGAGACTTTCTCCTGCGTTCCTGTTGAAGACCTACTTGACTGACATTCCCTATGGCTACAGATCCTGCTTGCTGTACTACTACCTTTATCGCTGGCTCTTGGACATTGGCTTGGCCGACTACCCGATCTGGTTACTGAACTCTGGCAATGTTTTGACTACGCCTACTCTGTTCACCTTTTTATTATTAAAACAAGTGTGATTAAAAACGGTACTTCTGTCTCAGTCTGATTCATAGTTTTTGACACCTAATCATTCGCCTCATCCTCCCAAGACCTCCAGCTCTCTAGCCCCCTTGTCGCCTCCTCCCATTCTCGCCACCAGAACTTTTCCAGAGCCTCTCCCATCCTTTGGAACTCCCTACACCAATCTGTTGGATTATCTCCTACTCTGTTTGCTTTTAGAAAATCCAAATCTCTTCAGAGAAGCCTACTCTGCATTCACCTAACTATACTTTAATTTTCTCAATCACCTTCTCCCCCACACCTTTTGTATCACTTGACCCTCCCTTCTAGATTGAAAGTGCTAACCAGCAGGGCCCTCTGATTTCTTCTGCATTGAATTGTATTGTAACTGTACTGTCTGCCCTCATGTTGTAAAGTGCTGTGCAAACTGATTGCGCTATATAAATCCTGTATAATAATAATAAAATATACGACATTGGCAAAATCTTCTGTGCTGAAACAATCTTAGTACATGCAGTGGCTCCTGCTCTGCAAGCACTGGTAGTTTGTTATGAAGGATCATACCCCATACATTATTCAGTTCCTGAACAAAGGTTTAGATTCAGTTTTAGAGACCCTAGTAATTATAGGTACAGCCAAGTACAAATACACATGGGTTGATTTTTACAAGTAATGCACTGGATCAGAATTTTTCATTACATTCAGCCGAGTTGTCCTAATGACAATTGGATGTTTTTTGTTTTTCCCCCGTACATACCTTATTTCACCGCCGCTTCCGGGTATGTCTTCTCCGGGACTGGGCGTTCCTATCTGATTGACAGGCTTCCGACCGCTGCATACTACGCGTCACGAGTTGCCGAAAGAAGCCGAACGTCGGTGCAGCTCTATACGGCGCCTGCGCACCGACGTTCGGCTTCTTCCGGCAACTCGTGACGCGTAGTATGCGACGGTCGGAAGCCTGTCAATCAGATAGGAACGCCCAGTTCCGCAGAAGACATACCCGGAAGCGGCGGTGAAAATAAGGTATGTACGGGGGAAAAAAACAAAAAAAAACAGCTGATTGTCATTAGGACAACTCAGCGGAATGTAATGTTAAAAACTGATTTTTTGGGTGAACCTCCACTTTAAGATAGTGAGCACTTGTGAGTGCTCAGAACGATTTCAGATTTTTTTTTATATACTGGAAAATCTTTATGACCAATGAACAACTCCTTCTCTTAAAATATAAATTACTAATCCTTTATAAATGCACCCAAACATTCTGGTGGCTCAAGTAATTCAACTTTTGTTATAATAATGAGTAGATCACAGGACTGTTCAATGAGAAATGTGCTAATTTAGGTATAGTCTTTGAAAACGTGCAGCTGAATAGTGCATATTTTTCAACAACATTCCTTGAAAATGCAAGAAAGTATACTAGTTAAATATTATAATTATAGAAAAAACAAATGCAAGAATCCCTAAAGATTATTTGAGGAGGCCAGTGAGTAAAAACAAGGTGAATCTGCATCCCCCTAAACCCCTCATGCCCAATCTGTTGCCCGAGGGCCACAGGCGTCCCTTTGGTTAATGATGTGCAGTCTGTAGTGGAAACATTGACCGGGTAATAGCATTGACCTCTAGCCTCCTGTAACACATTCCCAGTTTCGTATTGTCTTCTGCAGCATATCCCACATATGGCCACACTCTCTGCCCCTTATATCCTCTATTTGGTCTAAACAATTTATTAAAACCTATCTAGGGCCACACACATGTTAAAACCAACAGACAGACATACATGATTTTAACATGTGAGTGGCCGTAGGTGAGTTTTAGTAAAAAGGTTTGGTCCTACTGCATTCAGAGGTCTGCTTCCTCTGTTTGTTGGGTACACAGAGCCTGCCTCTGTTCTTGAATCAGCTTGCCCAAGTCGATAGACTTTTTTGATTGGGCTCAGTTTATTTATTTACTTTTTATTTCTCAAGTGGAGGCCAATCCACCTGGGTGCACCTACTATTTCTGTTTTTTTTTATGTCCTTTATTAGGTCTGCAGTTTCTGACAGTCCTCTTAAGCTTTACATATATTGAACATTATGTGCGGCCCTGTCAGGGGCCATATTTGAGACCCCCTTTAGCGGATTTGACAACCACTGCAATAAATGTTTACCTTTTGTGTGCTATGGTAGGGGGTTCAAGTGACTTCTGTAGCAGTTCATGGGGTAGGGGTACTAGTCCATCTTTCCTTACCAAGGGGCAGTTAGGTTGAACATCAATGTAACCCCTCAAACTTTTTGCTCTTTGATGAATAGTGCAGTATTACCACACAATGTATTTGTTGACAATAACACTTTTGCTTGCATGGTTACTAACCTTTGAGAAGTCTACACGAAACAAAGACAGACAGACAATGTTGTGAAGTTATAAAGTACACCTAAATAAGCATCTAAATACCTATTTAGCGCCACGACTGCTCCCTTATTTGCAGGGCAAAGAGGAGGAAGGAACAAAGCATCATTGTGTCATCATTTCTGCCATACAGAGCATATAAAAGAATGATAGAAGGCTTTTCAGTAGGGAGAACAGTGGTACTTGCTGGCACAGTGTGTTGGCATGTACAGTTTTATCTGTAGGATTGGTTAGACTGAACGCAATGCAATGAGCGCTGTCACTTTGAAAAAGGAGGTGACATTCTCACAACGGCAAGATCCACAGATTATATTGAATACATTGCAATGTGAAACAAAAGTTTATACTTTACTGGTTTAAAGGACAACACCCTCCAATTTATATCTTTTAGATTTAAACACATTTTAATGCATCACATCCATTGTTTAGATGTCTATCAATATCATGACTGCCTTTATAGAAGATTGTGGACTATTTTAAAGCGGAATGTGCAGAATAAAAACCTTTCACAATTTCTAACCCCGTTTTAAAGACAAGGGGCCAGATTCTCGTCCATCGGCGTATCTCTGCGGCGGCGTAACGTATCCGATTTACGTTACGCCGCCGCAACTTAGACGGTCAAGTTGTGTATTCTCAAAGCACTTGCTCCGTAAGTTGCGGCGGCGTAGCGTAAATCGGCCGGCGTAAGCCCGCCTAATTAAAATTTGGATCAGGGGGCGTGTTTTATGTAAATGTACTGTGACCCGACGTGATTGGCGTTTTTCCCGAACGTGGAATTTCCCAGTGTGCATTGCTCCAAAGTACGCCGCAAGGACGTCATTGGTTTCGACGTGAACGTAAATGACGTCCAGCCCCATTCACGGACGACTTACGCAAACAACGTAACTTTTTCAAAATTCGACGTGGGAACGACGGCCCTACTTAACATTGTTACGCCGCACTTATGCCACCATATAGCAGGGGTAACTATACGCCGGGAAAAGCCCAACGTAAACGGCGCAACTTTACTGCGTCTGCCAGGCGTATGTTCGGGAATTCGCGTATCTACCTAATTTGCATACTCGACGCAGAATTCGACGGAAGCGCCACCTAGCGGCCAGCGTAAAAATGCAGTTACAATCCGACGGCGTAAGAGACTTACGCCTGTCGGATCTAACAGATATCTATGCGTAACTGATTCTAAGAATCAGGCGCATAGATACGACCGGCCGGACGCAGAGATACGACTGCGTATCTGGAGATACGCCGTCGTATCTCCTCTAAGAATCTGGGCCAAGATTGGCAAACTCTTCTGAAACAGGGTGTAATGTAACCTATTGCATTAAACATCTTAGAGGAAGGGTCAGTGCTAGTTCACACAGGGGCAACCCGATTTACAGTGCGACTTTGCAAGGCAACTTTAGCAGGACTTCAGGTGAGTGTAAACAAACCTTTCCCGTTTTTCCTAGTGTGGCTGTCAGTGATCGTTCCCTGTGTTAAGCTACAACGATCAGTGATGTCACACGCACAGCCACGCCCCCCCCACAGTAAGAACACTCCCTTACAACAAACTTAACCCCTACAGCGCCCCCTCCTAGTTAACATCTTCACTGCCAGTGTCATTTTCACAGTAATCAGTGCATTTTTATAGCACTTTTCGCTGTGAAAATGACAATGGTCCAAAAAAATGTGTCAAAAGTGTCCGATGTGTCCGCCATAGTGTCGCAGTCACGGAAAAAAATTGCTGATCGCCGCCATTAGTAGTAAAAAAATATATATAATTATAAAAATAGCATAAAACTATCCCCTATTTTGTAAACGCTATCAATTTTGTGCAAACCAATCAATAAACGCTTATTGCGATTTTTTTACCAAAAATATGTAGAAGAATACGTATCGGCCTAAACTGAGGAAAAAAAACTATTTTTTTATATATTTTTGGGGGATATTTATTATAGCAAAAAGTTAAACATATTGAATTTTTTTTTAAATTGTTGCTCTATTTTTGTTTATATTGCAAAAAATAAAAACCACAGAGGTGATCAAATACCACCAAATGAAAGCTCTATTTGTGGGGGGAAAAAAGGACGCCAATTTTGTTTGGGAGCCACGTCGGACGCGCAATTGTCAGTTAAAGCGACGCAGTGCCGAATCGCAAAAAGAGGCCAGGTCCTTTACCTGCATATTGGTCTGGGTCTTAAGTGGTTAAGACGGCTCTCATTCACTTCCATGGAATTTCTCATGTTGGGCGATACAAGTCGGATCCCAAGTTGCTGTAGTGTGAACCGGCACTTAGGTTCACTGTGGGTTTATTAACGCAACAATAACTGAAAGTTGCAAAAAATGGAATACTGACAAAGGTCCTGAATATGTTTTCTGAAGTATTTCTATAGAAAATTATGTAGGAAAGCATATCCTTTTTGTAATATAGAACAGCCTAGTTAGTACCCAATAGGGTCACATGTGTATGAAAGATAACCATTAAGGATCAAAAAAAGAAGAAAAAAAGAAAGAAAGATAACCATTAAGGATGAGCTCAGGCATGTTCGCAACCCGCACATGCAGAGCCCGCCAGGAAGTCAGCACTGCACAGCGCTAACCACCGGCAGGGAGACATTTTCCCGATCCGCAGCTGCAGAGATCGAGAAAGAGAAATGTCTCACTGCCTGTGATTAGCGCTGTGCAGTGCCGACTTCCTGTCGGGTCTGAGCTCATCCTTAACCATACAAACAGGAGTCACCATAATGAATACTTCATTATTCAATATAAAATTAAGCTCACATAACAATACTCACTGGTCCAACTTTAAAGCACCAACATGAAAAATAAGGGGGAAAAAAAGGGAGAAATGGTCCATTCATTCATATTTATTCTCATAATTACAGAAATCTAATTTTTTCTGCATCCACATTTAAAAAAAAGGTTTAATGGCCGCAATTAATTAAAATTACTGCAGAGAGCCCACTTGAAATTAAATATAATCCTCAATGTGACAGTTTGCAATGATCCTGCCACAAGATGGGTTAAATGGAATAATATTAGGGACAACTCTCGGAGAGACAGCTGAGTCTCCAGGCATCTCACAAGGTGGACACTGTGGGGAGGAAATGGTAGGTTACATCAGTCCCTGCAATCACACTGATGGGCACAGATGGCCTGGAGTGCTACACAGTAAAGTCACAAGGGACATATTGAGGTAATTTATTAAAGGACAGGCAGTGATTGGGTCAGGGGGCTAACTATGTATAAAAAGGATTGGGATTAATACTACTTGTTTAAATTGATGAATCCTTATACAGGGCAAAAATGCAACAAATTTATTTGGGCAGATTGGTTGGAGGTCTGTGTTTGGGTAAAAGCATAAATCCCCAAAAAATCATTCTCAGGGGAACTAGGGATTGGCCAGTTTAGATTTTATTACCTGATCATTGTTGGTCCCCTAATATAATACCAGTGTCAGTGATGCCTGGCCATGCTACCCTCTCTCACACTCAAGCAATCTGATAGTGTTATCATTATCTGACTGCCATCTGAGGTCTACAGTTTGCTTAAAGTAAACGAAACCCAAAGAGTCGGTTCACACTGCAGCGGCACGAATTCGGGGGCGACACTGCAAGTCGTCCTGAGGACGATTTCAGAGGCAATTTGCAAAACGACTTCTGTATAGAAGTCAATGCAGGTCGCCCCGAGCCACCCCCGAAGTCGTACAGGAACCTTTTTCTAAGTCGGAGCGACTTGCGTCGCTCCTATTAGAACGGTTCCATTGCATTCAATGGGACGCGACTCGTCAGGCGGCTGAGCCGCCTGACGTGTCGCCCCAGTGTGAACCGGGTCTTAAGCTGGCCATATATCTTTTTTTTTTTCCTCCTTTCAACCAGTGGGTTGGATGAAAAAAAAATACCCGATTCCCCCATCCACACACTCGATAAGGATCGAGTAATCCTTCCCACTGGGCCTTTGTATTGTGACAGTTGGGAGTCTTCCTGGTAGTCAGAATACAGTAACCAGTGTTGCCGGTGGCACTGATCAATCAGGAAAAACTCAAAAGGCTGGTTGTAAACAAGTCAATCGATAGATCGACTTGAGTACAACTGGCCTACCCATAGATGGATTGAAATCTGTCTGATACCTGCTAGAATGCATTAAGATAAAAAAAACTTCTGACTTTACAACCCCTTTAAGGGTGTGTGCTTCTCCAGCTGGAAGTTCAGGAAAGCGGGCACAGAAAGGAAGAGGATGTGTTTCTGAACTTTGCGGGAGGCTATAGTTTATTCTCCAGTATAACTATACTAAAGTGTTTCTGTTAAAAAACAGATGAAGCTTTAGAATGCAAGGCTGACCAGTTGACAATAATATTTTTAATGAACGTTTTCTTGAAGAAGATCCCTTTGGAGTGCTCATTTATTCTGCATTTTACTCTGCTTCATTGTATCGTGTGTTCATGTAAAAATAACATATCAGAATCAGAACTCTGACATTTGGGAAGCATTCCATGCTTGAAATACATTTACCCTTTTAAAAATTCAGAGATACAAATTATGATACTGGGAAAACCAGTAAACACAAAGTTTTACAATTAAAAAAAGCCCATAAATCACAGTCACATATGTATTAAAATACTAGAAAACGATAAAGCATTTGGACTCAGATAGGCCGACCAAATGATTTCCTGTATGTATAAAGCAAATTATGTAAATAACCAGGAATAAAAAAAGTCTTGATATCTTTACAAACAATGCATTAGGAAGCGACTCATGTTATAGTGACACCATCCAAATGCCATTCTGCCAGGACGTCTATACCACGATGATTCAACAAGCCTCTCAGCTTTGCCATAGGGACTGTAAATAGAAGGACTGACAGGCAAAGTGCTCACCTCCACGCCAATACTTTCAGCCAAGAAATTTGAGAACAGAAGCACGAGTTGGCAAGAAACGCCTGAACGGAGGCATGGCTTACGTAGGAAAAAGTACTCTACCATCTGCACACCATGCTTACAATAATCTCACTTACTTTACAACACACACTAAAATAAATATCCAGTTTATTGCTATCTGTTAAGTATTATTAGGTTTCATACTATTAACTGGTGGGTAGCCCCGCGCTTAGGATGTATGAAGAAAGGCTGCAGCCCCCCCTAGTAGAAATCCCCAAAAGGGGATACGAAGGTGAATAAAATAAAATATGGGGTAATGGCGCTGCCTAACCCTAAGGGCCCTTTCACATGGGCGGATCAGTAATGATCTGCTCCGTGTGTCCGCAAAGCTCAGCGAGGATCCTCCGTAAAATCCCCGCTGAGCTGGCAGCTGACAGGGCGGTCCCCGCACACTGTGCAGGGACCGCCCTGTCTTTCCTCCGCTCTCCCCTATGGGAGATCTGATGAACACGGACCGTATGTCCGTGTTCATCAGATCCGATCCGGCAGACGAAAGAAAAATAGGATTTCTTCCGTCCGCAAATGCGGATCTTTGCGGAGGCGGACAAATTACGGGTGTCAGCGGATGGTCATCCGCTGACACCCGTAATCACATAGGGACCCATGTATGTCCCGTTTTCATCCGCAAACGGACGGATGAAAATGCGGACATACGGTCCATACGCGTGAAAGGGCCCTAAAGAATGACCTTCAAGGCGCTGACGAGAGTGTGAGTGGTGAGACTCTAATCCCTAATTAAATAAGTGAATGATACAATCATATACATTGGCTATGACTGCCAAATAGTATACTATGTGACAATGTGAAAGAGCAATGAGTGATCATAAATGTATGCTGTGCATATCAGGTGACTCTAAATATTGACAGTGTACCGGATCATAAATAGCTACATATATCTGAGATGACACAAATGCATACCCAAAAAAGTGCCAAGTGCTAATTAAATCAAATATAGTGCTATTGCTAGAAATATATTAAGTATCATCCCATATATTGACAGAAAGAAAATACGTATATATAGAGACAAAAAGTTATAGGTGAAGAAATAGTCCAAAATAACGTGATAAACCACACCACATAAGTGTGTCCACAAGGAAAAGAAAGTCCAATAAATAAATAAATAAGTTGGTTGTCCACCAATAGTCCAGTGTTGAACCTCCACAAGTGAAAAGCCCAGATCAATAAATGATCCCACAGTGAGGGGTGCTCCAACTCGGCAAAGGGTCCTGAAGTGACTACTACTCTCGTCAGCGCCTTGAAGGTCATTCTTTAGGGTTAGGCAGTGCCATTACCCCATATTATTTTATGTTATTCATACTATTAATGTTCAAGTAAAATAATTGTAAAATTTACTCCAAAAATGAGTACAAGTCTTTATCCAGTCACTACTATCACATCAAAGTTTTTACAAAAGCCTTATGCCTTAGGTGACCATACACAGACAGCCTGCTTACATAATTCAACGATTTAGAGAATATGAATGATAAAAAGGTACAAAACTGACTGCTTGCGACCAAACCTAATAAGTAAAAATTATCAAAATAATTTTCTTCTTTTTTTTCCCCTCCCATTCTTTATTTATGAAAAAGGAGGCAGTGAGTACATTATTACAACACATTCCATCAAGTACATACACAATCTATTGTAGCCTTGTTATTTTTGGGCAAACGTAATATTCCACAATTTATACAACTATATACACACACACACCTACCCACGTATACATCCATATACACCCCTAGTATCTTCAACCAAAGCTCCCTCTTGTCTTCGTGGTCTAAGAGAAAAGTGTCTATCGCCGTTGCCTCAGATTTTGCTCCATGGACTCTCTAATTCTCCCTTCTATTTTACCTTTTACAAAATGCCCCAACACAAACCCCTCCACCCCCCCCCAAAAAAAAAACCCCTATCCCTCTTCCCAGGGGAGATGGACGGCCTCCATATTCTTATGAGATTTACGGGCGGGCAGACTGCACTCCTTGACAGTACTCCCCAGCATTATTTTCCCCTCTTCTGAGTATACAAGTAAATCCCTGACTGACCATGTTTTAGTGCATTGCTTTTTTCTGTTTTGAGCCGAAAGCACTTTGTCCTCCATAGCCCACACATTGACCCCCGGGGGATCAAAATGATTTTCCTTCACGGTGTAAAATACATTTTTCTGACAACCATATTCGATTACTTATCAATGAAAGCTTTCTGTTGCCGGTTGGGCAGGTTGTCGCTCTAAGTGTATGTAAAGCTTACAATCAAGAAATGATGAATGACATATTTATTAATATTGTCATGCTCGCCCCCTCCCTTGGACTACAGAAGAGTCAGGACGCTCTCTACGTTGCAGATAGAGAAAGGAGCAGTGTGTTAGTGGGTGTTCTGACTCTCCTGTAGTCCAAGGGAGGGGGCGAGCACGACACTCCACACCAGGGAGAAAGCCTTGCATTACTGTCTGGAGTTACAGACAGAAGAACAGGAAGTGAGGATTTCTCAGGTGAAAGAAGGACATTTAAAAGCAAAATCAAAGGATGAGGTAAGTGAAGGAGGACTGCACTAAGGTAAAGGAAGCGATTTAGGAAAAAAAATTGTACTTTTACAACCCCTTTAACTCTGTAGCCAGCTATAGAGTTTAAATAACAGACCAACCATACACAAGACTATGGCCCAGATTCTGAAAGGGCTTACGACGGCGCAACGCCATGTGCGCCGTCGTCAGTCCTAATCTGGGCCGTCGTATCTATGCGATTCTTAGAATCAGTTACGCATAGATAACCATTAGATCCGACAGGCGTAAGGCTCTTACGCTGTCGGATCTTAAATGCAATTTTTTTTTTCGCCGCTAGGTGTCGCCTCCGTCGTTTTCCTGATCGAGTATGCAAATTAGCAAAATATGCGAATTCCCGAACGTACGCGCGGTCGACGCAGTGAAGATACGACGTTTACGTTAGATTTGCGACGCGTAAAGTTGCCCCTGCTATATGAGGTGCAACCAATGTTAAGTATGGCCGTCGTTCCTGCGTTGAAATATAAAAATTTACGTTGTTTGCGTAAGTCGTCCGTGAATGGGGCTGGACGCCATTTATGTTCACGTCGAAGCCAATGACGTCCTTGCGACGTCATTTCGCGCAATGCACGTCGGGAAATTTTAGGGACATCGCATGCGCAGTACGTTCGGCGCGGGAACGCGCCTAATTTAAATGATCCACGCCCACTACCTGGATCATTTGATCCCCGCTGGGGGATTTACGCTACGCCGCTGCAACTTTACAGACAAGTGCTTTGTGAATCAAGCACTTGCCCGTAAAAGTTGCGGCGGCGTAACATAAATGAGATGCGTTACGCCGCCGCAGTATTACGCCCATCTACGAGAATATGGGCCTATATATTCTGCCCATTCACAAAATCTGGAGAAATCACATAGCCATGTTTCCATTTCATCACAAAATTGTAACCTTATTCTGTACACTTCTGCAACAATGCAGAATTATATGGATGCTCACTAAGACCTCTCTGTCCAGTCAAGCCATGTTGGGTTGAAATTATCACTACTACAACTACTGTCCTTGTTGCTATACAATAATCCAACAAAAACCAAAGCTTTACTGTAAAGTCACAGACTATGTAATTGGAAACTCCCTTTCCCAGCCATGCGACTATATTTAGGAAGTAGCAGGAACAATATTTCCACTAAGCTTTGTAAACTGCTTTGTACTCAGAGCCTATTTTAAACAGTGGGGATCACTTTCTGCATAAGTGAAGTAAAGTTTCAGCTGTTATCGAGGGCTCATTCATACAAGAGCGCGTTCATTAAAGCATGTTGTGTTGATGTGCATTGACATGCTCTTAGGTGCTTTTGAAACACTACTTTTGCATTAAAAGGAATAGTATAGCCAAAGCTATTCTGGATATACCTTTCCTGGGGATCACAGGAGTGCAGTTCCTTCTGCACTCCTGTGACCCATTTTGCACCGACATCACCGAGCTGGTCCAGGCTTAGGAAAGATTGGGACTTTACAGCCAGTATCCACCCAGATGCCTGCATCAGCCTATCAGCGAGCCGCTGGGAGACTGAGCCAGTTGCTCTCACCCCCTCCACAGCTCAGAGCTCCAGTGAACGCTGGAGGGGTAGAGCAGGGAGCCAGTGACTGACAATGCAGAGGATAGAACTGAGCGATCAGTGGTCATCGATCACTCAATTCCCAGTCTTCGAAAAAGGCAGGGGACAGAGGCAGCATTGGGCCGAGAGTAGAATTGTTTTTTTTTTGTAAAGCTATACTTGTGTTTTAAATAAGAATTCCAGGTATGGTATATTTTTACATAATTACATTGTATCTATAAATATATTATGGCAAAAGAAGGAGGGTAGGGGGCGCTAGATGAGAACTGTTAAATTACTAGTAGTGCTAAACATCATACATATATATGTAAATTACATAAATGAGTATAAGATGACTTGAAAAAGTCACATGAAGTGAAAAAAAGTCCAATCATAAACTCTACATATTGTATAAATGCAAGTAAATGTGCAATATTCCAGTGATTCCACCAATCCTTGTGCAAAAGTCCTTGGTTGGCTTAAAATAAATATATTGTTGCGTGCTGCAAACAAATCCGCTGTGTTAAGTGTCCACCTTCACCCACTATAAAAGAGGATCACCTGACGTGCTCAGAATAATGATGGCACCTTACCAAAAGTTGTTGACCCTTTTGTTTAGAAAGAGGTCAATTACAGCTTGTTAACACAAAGTGTACTGCTCCATGCACTTCAGGGATTCCTTATCAAATGACCATATTCCAGTATCAAACCATGGGATATAAAGATGAAAAAGAGGAAGGACCGCAATAGTGTTATTCCGTTTTTAATAAAATATAAGTAAAAACAAAATGCCAAATGGCTCCTTACAATTGGCGGTGCCTGTATCCCGGCACTGAGGCTGCAGAGCATGTATCTATATGGAGAGATGTCCCCCGTAGCTGGAGAAACTGGCGTGCGCTCCACCGCCAGAAACCAGCTGGACCGGAAGTTCGTGACTGTGCGTGACCAGGTTCTGCCTCGACGTACGTTTCGTCCACAAGCAACACTTTATCCTAATTTGTGGTTCAGTAGCTCCCAATTTTACAATGATATCCCGCCTTGCTGCTAGACCAGAGTTACAGAAAGGCAGTTTTGGCGCCCCATGACAATGTATAAAATACTAAGAGAGAGAATTTTAAATGTTGCTACAGAAAGCGTTATAGCCAAGATACTAATGGTCCACATACAGTACATACAATCCAACAAGATTGCCAAACAAACATCCAAGAGTCCAAAGTGTTTAATAGATCTGCACTGAGATTTACTGCGTAGAAAAGTTTTCATATGTAACATTTATTACCACAAACCCAAACTGTTCCAAGAAGTAAACCACAGTGCAGATCTATTTAGTATCTGCTTATCTGGGCCGATTTAAAGTGGTTGTTATTTTTATTTTATTTTATTTTTTTCAAAGGGAACTTTTACAAACATGTCATACTTACCTCCACTGTGCAGTTTGTTTTGCACAGAGTGGCCCCGATCCACGTCTTCTGGGGTCCCACAGTGCCTCTCGAGGCTCCTCCCCGCAATAGATAACCTCCTCTGGAAAGCTCTCCCCCGAGGGGGTTACCTTGCAGGCGCGCTCCTGTGTCATACACTCAGCATCCATAGCCGCTGAGTGTATGACTTGGCCCCGGCGGCCGTGTCATTGGATTTGATTGACAGCAGCAGGAGCCAATAGCTGCGCTGAGATCAATCTATCCAATGAAGAGCCAAGGAGCCTGGAAGAGAGAGACGTGGGATCACACCCATGGAAATTCTGGGTTTAGGTAAGTAAAACAGGGGGGGGGGCTGGGGGGCCTGGACACTGCAAGGTTCTTTTTCACCTTAATGCATAGGATGCATTAAGGTGAAAAAACACAAAGGTTTACAACCCATTTAATCCCTTCCCGCCGGCCGCCTCCCAGCCCTTTAACCGTTCTAAATGTCAGGAGGTGCAGGCGAGCATTTGAATCATGTGACTGCCGTTGTTGGTTGTCACAGCGATAACATAATCGGAAAGCTCCCAATCGCTAGTATGCATGAAGAGCTGTCCAGTAACAGCCAGCTACCATACTGGGAGCATGCTCTCAGCAAGGTAAGTGGTTTACACAGGACCACATGTATGGAAGGACCACACGCCAAGAGGCCACATATGTGCGTTCGGCTGGCATGAAGAGGTTAAAGTGGAACTAAACTGCAATATTTACCTTTCCTTCAACTGTCAGCGGTCCTTCGCCGGCATCTTCTACCCAGGTGTTGGGCTACAGCCATCTTCACGGCTGGGGTAGGATTTGCACTGGAATGTAAACTGAACTGCGTACAGACAAGTACATTCCAAAGAAGACGGCAAGTAAGTAGGTTTATTTAACTGCAAAAGAGACAATGCACGTCTCTTCTGCAATAAAGAGCCTGCTTGCTTGCAGGTTTGTAACAAGTGACTTTAATTCTGCTTTAAGCACAGTCAAAATTCCTAAACCCTGATGGAGTGTGTTTGGTCCCCAAAATGCGTTGGCCCTTTTCTGCTATGAATCTATTTTTTCATTGAAAACATTGGACTTCTGGATGGTTGGTGCTCTCATTGGCATGTATGTATGTGGATTACAAACTCTGGGTCCTTTCCCTGTTCTTGAGGGGAGTCTGTATTTGTGGAGTGCTGCTGAACCAAAGCCAGTATGTCCATGGACAATTTCAGATACCCTTAGAAAATCGGAATCCAGTGCCCTGTTTGTTTTTGTGTTTAAGATGCTAATAGTAGCCACACACTTTAATAAATTATTGAAAATTTTTTGATCGATTTCTCTATAGTTTACAACCCATTTGATCAATATGCCACACACAGGGAAGTCACTTGTATCAATTGTTAAGCTATAATTGTAACTTTTAATCATAGATTAAACAAGCATAATTAACAAGTGCCTGAAGACACACTGACCAAGCGCTCACAATGGATTGCTGATTGTAAAGTGCCCATATGGTTAGGAAAGTAGCTGTAAAAGGGTGGTGGAAAATCCACAGACAACTTGAACTACAAACAGCAAATGGGGATCAATATGAAAAATAACAACTAAAACCGGACTGTGACCCGCAGCTCTTAGCAGTTAGGACAAGGAGACAGATGTTGTAAGAAAAAACAATTGCCAAAACGCTGGATCAATGGAGACCCACTAACCAAGCGCTCACAATGAATTGTTGCTTGTGGCGTTAATGTGTCCATATGGTCAGGTGGAGGTAGCAGTAAAAGTAGATCCGCAGATGACAACTTAAATCACCAACACTAAATAGAGACCAATATACTGGGAATTCAGCAGAGAAGTGAGGCCAGACTCTGATCTGCAGCTCTTAGTAGTTCAGACCAGGGAAAGGATCCATTGAACATGTAAGAAAAGTAGGTGCTGGATCAGTAAAAATGCACCAACATTTATAGATTAAAAGATATCCAGACTTAAACTTAAGCTGATGAGAAGCAGCTCCAGGAATAGAGGTGAAATCTACTGAACACAGCAGGGCACCGGAGGATCGGTGAGCCGATGAACGGTAAGCCAGGCTGCCAGGAAACCGAATAGTTTTCAATGTCTGTGACAGTAGCTAAGGAAGGTGGGCGGAAATACGCATTTTGCAGCTCCGCCCCTTTTTCAAGGACGTATGTCCGCCCAACTTCCCTCGCTAATTTGGCTGCAGCACCTAGAGGCTCTAAGATGGGGGTGCCCAACCTTTTGAAGAGCCAGAGTCACTTAAGCGACTTGGTAACCGGTCGTGGGCCACAGTGAGCCGAGCGGGTGGATGGCATGCCTGTGTCTGCTCTGCATATACAGAGCGGACACGGACGCAGCCCACAATACTTTTAAGCGGATCAGATTGTAGGTCGAACAAAAGTCGGTTTATGTCTGCCACTGGAGGTGAATTGGGGGCCCAACTGGTCGGACTGACCGTGTGCAAGGGGCCCAGGGCTGCTTTCACACTGATGCACTGCGGTTTGAAATGGCAGGCTGAAATGACAGGCTGTTGGCGGAAAATCCGACCGTTTGTATGCTCCATCAGACAACTGTTGTCGGATTTTCCACGGACAAATGTTGGATAGCATGCTTTAAAATTTTCTGTGACAATTGTCTGTTGAAAAATTATACTAAGTGAGCATAGGGTGGTAGTTGCTAATGCCACCTATACCCCTGAATGGTCACTAAGAAAAAACAGGTTGATTGGACTTTCAGGGTACTGATAACAAAACACGGAAAT
Source organism: Rana temporaria (assembly GCF_905171775.1). NCBI lineage: Eukaryota > Metazoa > Chordata > Amphibia > Anura > Ranidae > Rana > Rana temporaria. The sequence continues at coordinate 91,880,589 of NC_053496.1, forward strand.
AAGATAAAACATAATTTATTATACATCAAAATATACAAACTAAAATCATTTGAGCCAAACCCCACAATCAGAACAATGGTTGTAAATGATGGAGCCCCGGTCAAAGGTCTGCTGTAGTGGAGGAGGGCCGAAAACCTCAACTGGTTTTGCCGGGAGACCGCTTCTTCAGGAGGAGAATCTATACAGATAATAGATACTCTTCCTGAAGAAGCGGTCTCCCCACAAAAACGGTTGAGGTTTTCGGCCCTCCTCCACTACAGCAGACCTTTGACAGGTCTGCTGTAGCAGAGGAGGGCCGAAAACCTCAATTGGTTTCGCGGGGAGACCGCTTCTTCAGGAGGAGTATCTATTATCTGTATAGATTGGTATTTTTTTTTCTTTACAGAATGCCTTTTAAATGATTTTAAGCATACACCCATGTGAGGGCTGTGATTTACCTGCACGAAATGCATAGGTGTTCTTGTGCATTTGTGTGCAAACAGTTCCACTCATGTCAATTGGGATGCAGCGGCTGCATTGACACATCTGCTGTCCCCAGTTTGACAGCCATGTGGGTGTGTGTCCCTTAATGCACACTGTCCACAATCGGGGACCTGCACCCAGGGATGTTATTGCTATTCGATTGTTTACCGATTCAATCATTTTGAACAAATCGCACATAGATTGTATAATGCAGTCAAAGTGTGTGTGGCTACCATAAGGATGGATACTACATAAAAATAAAGGGCCAGATCCACAAAAACCTGGCGTAACTTAAAAAATCCCATTTAAGTTACACTGCCTTAAAGTTTCTACCTAAGTGCCTGATCCACAAAGCACTTATCTAGAAATTTCAGGCTGTGTAACTAAAATTCCGCCGGCGCAAGGCGTTCCTATTCAAATGGGGCGAGTCCCATTTAAATGAGGCGCGCTCCCGCGCCGGCCGTACTGCGCATGCGCGAAGTTACGTTACGCCGAGTTTTGAGGATCGCGACGGCTTAAAAAAGTTGCGTCGGGAAAAAAAAAAAAAAAATTACAGCGTCGCTCGGCATGCATTCCTGAGAGGGAGAACTCCATGCCAATTTTCAAAGAAAAAACCGGCATGGGTTCACCCCCCAGGAGCATACCAGGCCCTTAGGTCTGGTATGGGTTGTAAGGAGACCCCCCTCCGCCGAAAAATCGACGTAGGGGGTCCCCCTACAATCCATACCAGACCCGTATCCAAAGCACGCTACCCGGCCGGTCAGGAATGGGAGTGGGGACGAGCGAGCGCCCCCCCCTCCTGAGCCGTGCCAGGCCGCATGCCCTCAACATGGGGGGGTTGGGTGCTCTGGGGCAGGGGGGCGCACTACGGGCCCCCCCACCTCAGAGCACCCTGTCCCCATGTTGATGAGGACAGGACCTCTTCCCAACAACCCTTGCCATTGGTTGTCGGGGTCTGCGGGCGGGGGCTTATCGGAATCTGGGAGTCCCCTCAAATAAGGGGGCCCCCAGATACCGGCCCCCCACCCTAAGTGAATGGATATGGGGTACATCGTACCCCTATCCATTCACCTGTAGGCAAAAAGTTATTTAGTAAACACACAACACAAGGCTTTTTAAAATATTTTATTATTCTGCTCCGGATGCCCCCCCTGTCTTCGTTATTAGCTCAATTACCAGGGGGGGCTTCTTCTTCCGCTCTCCGGGGGTCTTCCACTCTCCGGGGGTCTTCTCCGCTCTCCGGGGGGGCTTCTCCGCTCTCCGGGGGGGCTTCCACTCTCCGGGGGGGCTTCTCCGCTCTCCGGGGGGGCTTCTTCCATCTTCTCCCCTCTTCCGCTGTTGACTCGGCGAACCCCGGTTCTTCTGCAGATGTCCGGTGCCTTCTTCTTCAGCGCTGGCTGCCTGCTATGTTTGTGTGTTAGCTCAATTTCTAACAGGCAGCCAGCGCGGTCTTCTGTGGCGTCAGGGTCTTCTGTTCTTCTCCCCTCTTCCGATGTTGCCTCGTCGCCTGTTGTCGCTGTAATGATGGAAGCGCGCCTTGCATCACATTTATATAGGCATCACCGTCCCATCATGCTCCGGTAGGTACCCACGTGGTGGGTGCATGTGGGTAGGCACCCACCACGTGGGTACCTGCCGGAGCATGATGGGACGGTGATGCCTATATAAATGGGATGCAAGGCGCGCTTCCATCATTACAGCGACAACAGGCGACGAGGCAACATCGGAAGAAAGGAAGAGAAGACCCTGACGCCACAGAAGACCGCGCTGGCTGCCTGTTAGAAATTGAGCTAACACACAAACATAGCAGGCAGCCAGCGCTGAAGAAGAAGGCACCGGACATCTGCAGAAGAACCGGGGTTCGCCGAGTCAACAGCGGAAGAGGGGAGAAGATGGAAGAAGCCCCCCGGAGTCCGGAGAAGCCCCCCCTGGAGTCCGGAGAAGCCCCCCCGGAGAGCGGAGAAGACCCCCGGAGAGTGGAAGACCCCCGGAGAGCGGAAGAAGAAGCCCCCCCTGGTAATTGAGCTAATAACGAAGACAGGGGGGGCATCCGGAGCAGACTAATAAAATATTTTAAAAAGCCTTGTGTTGTGTGTTTACTAACTAACTTTTTGCCTCCAGGTGAATGGGTAGGGGTACGATGTACCCCATATCCATTCACTTAGGGTGGGGGGCCGGTATCTGGGGGCCCCCTTATTTGAGGGGACTCCCAGATTCCGATAAGCCCCCGCCCGCAGACCCCGACAACCAATGGCAAGGGTTGTCGGGAAGAGGTCCTGTCCTCATCAACATGGGGACAGGGTGCTCTGAGGTGGGGGGGCCCGTAGTGCGCCCCCCTGCCCCAGAGCACCCAACCCACCCATGTTGAGGGCATGCGGCCTGGCACGGCTCAGGAGGGGGGGGCGCTCGCTCGTCCCCACTCCCATTCCTGACCGGCCGGGTAGCGTGCTTTGGATACGGGTCTGGTATGGATTGTAGGGGGACCCCCTACGTCGATTTTTCGGTGTAGGGGGGGTCCCCTTACAACCCATACCAGACCTAAGGGCCTGGTATGCTCCTGGGGGGGAACCCATGCTGGTTTTGTTTTTACAAATTGCCGTGGAGTTCTCCCTCGGGAAAGCATACCAAATGCCGTCGCTGGAATGGGCTTTTACAAGGTGTGACTAGTTTACACTTTGTAGAACCAGCCCTAATTTTACACTTGCAAAATAACACTTACGGCGCAAAAAGGAAGCTGGAAAGCTTTGTGGATCGCCTTAAGTGCTAATTTGCATACTAGAAACGGCATTTCGACTCGAAATGCCCCCAGTGGCGGATGCGGTACTGCATCCTAAGATTCGGCAGTGTAATTCAATTACACATGCCGGATCTTCTGCCTAACTTTGGAAAAAGCCTTTTGAGGATCGTTTTCAAAGTTACACACAGACTGAACAGCAGTTAAGTCGGAGTATCTCTTTTGTGGATCTGGCCCAAAGTGTGCAACGAGCTTTAGGACAGGTTAGATACAAAGAACAGTACATTCCCATTCTGCCTGGGAATTCATGCATACTACATTTTTATTTGGAGTAATAACGGACATAAAGCCCCACCTTCTTTCCTAGATACAACCTGAGCAGGAGGCACTATATCAAAATAGTAGAGATACACATAACAGCTGGAAACAGACACAAGGTGATTAGTGATACCAGACTTGTGTTTTTCTTCTTTTGTCCATTGTCCTCCACCACAATGATTCGTTCCATCAATGGAAGTGTGGCTGTATTGTATGCTTATCCCTGCTAGGATTCCTGGGTGCTTCTATTTATAGGCAGTACTTTACATATTTACATATATACACAGTCTAAAGGAGTGCCAAGCAATTCCAGATTTCCTCACTATCCACAGGTTAAACAGAATAAATAAAAAAAATCACAATAGGAACTAAAAGGAGAAGAAAGCTAAAAATATAAAACAGCAGCTGGAAACAAATAGAATCATTGTCAATATCAACCAATCAAAACCTTTTTGAGGGGAAATTTACAGTTGGAATCTGATTGGTTGTTATGGGTAGCAACTTCTCTCCAGGCATGACAGATGGAGACTTACTGGTTGCCACACTGGGCAGCACAGTGCCTTAGTGATTAGCCCTTCTGCCTTGCAGCACTGGGTCCTCAGTTTGGATTCAAGTTCAGAGGACTATCTGCATGTTCTCCCTGGGCTTGTGTGGGTTTCCTCTGGGATTTTTTTGTGTTTCCCCTCACACTCCAAAGACATGCTGGTGGGTTATTTGGCCCCTGTCTAAAGATGGCCATACATTTTACAATTGTCTTGTTCAATTTCCTTCAGAGGGCCTGCCAGACTGCATACAATCTGTAAAGCCGCGTACACACGATCAGTCCATCCGATGAGAACGGTCTGATGGACCGTTTTTATCGGTTAACTGATGAAGCTGACTGATGGTCCTTCGCGCCTACACACCATCGGTTAAAAAAAGGATCGTGTCAGAACGCGGTGACGTAAAACACAACGACGTGCTGAAAAAAAACGAAGTTCAATGCTTCCAGGCATGCGTCGACTTGATTCTGAGCACGCGTGAATTTTTAACCGATGGTTGTGCCTACCAACGATCGGTTTTGACCTACCGGTTAGGATTCCATAGGTTAAATTTAAAGCAAGTTGGCTTTTTTTTAACCTATGGTTAAATAACCTATGGGGCCCACACACGATCAGTTTTGACCGATGAAAACGGTCCATCAGATCGTTGTTTAACCTATCGTGTGTACGAGGCCTAAGTGTTTAGGTTTGACCTCATATTTAATGGTTTTGTCAACTCTAAAAGGAAAATTGTACAATGTGTGGCCAGCCTATATTAGCCCTCTGTGTGTACGTATGCATGTAAAAGAAGGACGTTAGATTGTAAGCTCCTTGAGGACAATGACTGGTGTGAACATACAGAATGACTGATGCACAGCTAGACACACAAAGGTACCAAGTTACCCCGTACTATAAAAAAGAATGCAATAAACAACAACTCTGCTTTTCATAGCTTATAGACAGACGTACAACTAGACTAGAAAGTAACTAGATTTCGGAGCTCAGTTATGTTCCAGTATTCAGAAATCGGCCTCCAAAACAGATATCAGGCACTGAACATTGGGGGATATTTATGAAAGGCAAATCCACTTTGCACTACAAGTGTAAATTACAAGTGCAAAGTGCACTTGAAATTGCACTTGGAAGTGCAGTCGCTGTAAATCTGAGCGGAAGATCTGAAATCAGGGGAAGCTCTGCTGATTTTACTGTCCAATCATGTACAAGCTAAAATGCTGTTTTTTATTTTCCTTGCATGTCCCCCTCGGATCTACAGCGACTGCACTTCCAAGTGCACTTTCAGTGCAATTTCAAGTGCAAAGTGGATTTGTCTTTCGTAAATAACCCCCATAGTTTTCTTCCATCAAAGTGGATACCACCGAAGTCCCAATATTTATTTCCCAACAGGTGACTAAACCCTGCTAAACCCAACTCCCAGTTGTCCATCACATGCGATAACCACAGCTATAATCCTAGTCATTTAGTAGGCAGCTAGACATAGATTCTGTAATGGAAAGATGAAGTGATCTGTGTTGGCCTCGGTTATCAGAAGTCCTCCAGAGCACATAACTGTGCCAGTTCTGGGCCTGCGTCCTGGCATATACACGAATTCTGTACATACACTAATCCCCAGCGAGCGGAGCATGTGATCGTTCTGCTTCTCTCTGGGGATTTCACACAAAGCCAACAGTTTCTCCATGCTACAGTGATGTCATTATTTTCCTCCAGGTTACTAGCATCTACAGCGCAAACAACAAGTCCAGGTCCCACCGGGCAACCATGATGCACCTTTGCATCATCTCACCTATCACCGGTGCCTTTCGTCACCTATGCCACCCCAAGTGCTAGCGCCCACCTTAATTACGACAATAAAGACAAAGAAAGCAGAAATCTTCTCTACTGCCAACACCATTTCATGTCTGTGCCGGGCGATAGCAGGCAGCGCAAAGCGATGTGAACAAAGAGCCTTTGTTTATGTTAGGGGATGCTCTAAGGATCCCCAGGGACCGACAGTGTTAACGTCGAACTCGACTGTTCTCAATTACCATACAGTGCAACATAAATAATGTGTAAGTCTAATGTACACACTGCAAAAACACAAGATACCTGTATTCTTGGAGAGTCAGGTGACTACGGTGTTCACCAACACAACTTTAAATTACAAAACAAGTCCTACCGGGCTAGATGTACTACTACAACACATCTTTCAAATCAAATATAATAGTCCTGAATGATAACATAGGGAGTCGTCAACAATATTGCAGATAAACAACAACATGCTAGTAATAAACAGGCCAACCTCTTGGGTAAGTGGCAACGTTCGAGTGTTGTATCCTTGTATACAATTGACAGCAGGTAAATAATAAATCAGAGAGATTTCTCTGCTGACAAAGCATTCCCCTACCTGAAGCTTCATTTTCCAGCATGAATGCATCAGTGTATCCTTATTAGAGCTTCCTCCTTCTGCATGACTCCAGTAATCCCGACTAAAAGGATGAGGACGGCGCACATCTGCTGTCTGCCCTACATTTTCCTGGAGAGGGAGAGGGGGGGAAAAGTTGACTTGCCCGGGCTTGTTGCAATCTAGCAGGGATAGAAGAGAGGAGAGTGAGTGGTCCTAGCTCACTTCCTCCAGCTGATTGTTGTGAGAGCAGGCGATGGATGAATAATGTATGTGCTTCTCTTTATCCTCCTTCAAGGCCTGCTGCCCCCGCCTCCAACTACACATTTCAAATACTACACAGTGCTTTCCTGAGCTGTGAGGTTACAGCCAGTCCTGTGCTGGCAACAGCATTAAAAATGCAGCATCCAAACGAGACAGAGGATAGCTACCCATGCCCGCGTGTGCCCAGGGGAAAAGCAAAATAACCAACACAGCTGCTATTGTGTCACAATTGTTGTGTTAAATAAAAGGTATTGTGACACACAATGCAAAGCAGGGGTCGTGTGTCAACACGCACAGGCAATCTCTGGGCTCTGCTAAAAACAACACATATCGCCTAACCATGCATTATAAATGGCATGCAAAAAATATCCAGGGACCGTCCCTTTTTTGCCTGAGATTTTTTTCACATGCTTTGTTTACATTTGCATCAGAAATGCATTATTTTTACATAAAGAGCCAACTAAAAAAAAACAATGATAATGCAATAGTATCAAATGGAAAAATATGACAGCATAAAAAAAGTCTTTGGGCTAGATTCACAAAGGACTTACGACAGCGTATCTCCACGTACACCGTCGTAAGTCCGAATGTGCGCCGTCGTATCTTTGCGACTGATTCATAGAATCAGATACGCCTCACTGTTGCCAAGATACGAGCGGCGCAAGTCTCCCACGCCGTCGTATCTTGGGGTGCATATTTACGCTGGCCGCTAGGGGCGCTTCCGTATATTTCCGCGTTGAATATGCAAATGAGCTAGATACGCTGATTCACGAACGTACTTGCGCCCGGCGTATTAAAATACGCTGTTTACGTAAGGTGTACGACCGGCGTAACTTTACCCCTCATAAAGCAGGGGTAAGTCATGTTAAGGTATGGACGTCGGAACAGCGTCGTATATTACGTCATTTGCCTAAGTCGTACGTGAATGGGGATGGGCGTAGGTTACGTTCACGTCGACTAAGCATTGAGTCGGCGTAACTTAGGGAGAAAATTCGACGTGATACTGAGCATGCGCGCGCATGCGCCGTTCGTTAGGCGCATCATTTACGTGGGGTCACGATTCATTTCCATACAACACGCCCCCTACCAGCCTACTTCGAATTACGCGGGCTTACGCCGGCCCATTTACGCTACGCCGCCGCAACTTACGGAGCAAGTGCTTTGTGAATACTGCACTTGCCTGTCTAAGTTGCGGCGGCATAGCGTAAATAGGATACGCTACGCCCGCACAAAGATGTGCCCAGATACGTGAATCTGGCCCCAGATATTTAAGGCCCCATGTACACGGGATGCTGCTAAACGTACATTCAGAGGCAATTGGGCGCTTTTTTCAACTGCTCCTGAACTCATTCAATGTTATCCTATGTGACCATATACACAGTCTCGATTATTGACGTTTTTAGGCAGTCGCGTTTAACAGCGTTTCTTTGAAAGGAAAAAAATGGGTTCAGACGCCAAACGCGGTAACCCGCATTTTCGTTTATAGGCTTTCGTTTTTGGCCATTTAAAATGTTTTTTTTTTTTTAAACGCTTCTAAAACGCAAACGTGGCTAAACGCGGCAAAACTGAAGTTTTAAACGTGGGCTACTATCTGTCAAGTTTAATCATTTAGGAGCAGTTGTAAAAAACGTCCCGTGTACATGGTGTATGTGGGGCCCTGCGTTTTTTTTGGACTGGATAAACACAGGTTACTGTGATTCTTGATGCCGCTGTGATGTACATGTCTGCACCACATCGGCATCGGACAGAACCACATTTCAACACACTGTGCAGGGACTTGAATGAAGTGTCGCTATGGGGTTCATTTACTAAAACGTGAGAGTGCAAAATCTGGAGCAGCTGTGCATAGAAACCAATCAGCTTCCAGGTTTGAGCCCTCGTTCACACTGAACACGGGTTCGAGTCCCGGGTCACATATATGCGATGCGGGAACCAGCGCGATTCCCGCATTACACGTCACCTGCCGGTGGTTCACACTGACCTATGCGAACCACTGTCAATGCAAAAGTTAACGACACCCACAGATCGCTTCGCAGATTGTTGTGCAAACTGCCAAATGGTGCCGGAATCGGATCGCATGGGTGTAAACACCCATGAAATCCGATTTTAATGCGGATCAAAAAATAGGGTCCTGCACCATTTCAATCTGTATGTCCGAATTCGGAAATTGCACAGACATCGCATGTGATCTGCACAGCAGTGCGAATCACATGCAATGTCTAACATTGCACCACTGTCATGTCAAATCGCACCGATGTGAACGGGGGCCTATTGTCAAAGCTTGATTGAACAAGCTGAAGTAAAGGCCCTTTCACACAGGCTGTCCGATAAGGTCCGCCTGTCAGTTTTTCAGTCTCCCCAATGTCAGTGGACACATGTCTGCCAACATCAGCCGCCATCTGATCCAATCCTGCCTGCAAAATCCAGACAGATGGTGGTCCTATTTTCCATCTGACTGGCGGATCGGATAGGATTGGATGAAAACAGACAAGCGGTCAGTTTCCATAAATTTTCCTATAGAGAGTTGCGGGACTTTGTCACAGCGGGGCAGACAGAACCTGTCCTCTAGCTTCTCAGTGGAATCCATTGCATGGAGGCGCCTGGGTGAAAGGGGCCTTAGGTGATTGGATACCATGTACAGCTGCACCAGATTTTGCACTCTCCAGTTTTAGTAAATCAAAGCCTATGTGACACTTCAAATAAAGTTCCAACGTCAGAATAAAAAGGTAATATATTGCAGCTCACCAATCCTTACAGGGGTTGTAAACCCTCTAGTTCTTCACCTTAATGCATCCTATGCATTAAGCAAAAAAACTTCTGGCACTGACCGGCCCCCTAGCCCCCCCCCCCCCCCCCACTGTGTTTTACTCACTTGAGCCAGTTTGTTCCCTCGGCGAAGACACGCTCTACCTCTCTGCCTGGGGTTCTCGGCTCTTGATTGGATAGATTGATAGCAATGCAGCCATTGGCTCCCGCTGCTGTCAATCAAATCCAATAACCAGGGGCGGGGCCGAGTCCACCATTCTGTGTATATGCAAATGCTGGACTTGAGAGTGCGCCCGCAGGGTAACCCCCAGAGAGAGTGCTTCCAGGGGACCCCAGAAGACGAGGTTTGGGGGCCACACTTTGCAAAACTAACTGCACAGTGGATGGAAGTATGATATGTTTGTTATTTAAAAAAAAAAAAGAACCCCTTATGTTATGCGATTTGACAGGTCAAACTGTATGACAAGTCACACCTGATTGCCGGCAATGGCACTGTTCAAATCGGTGAGAAGCCGACTTTGCACTGTCGCACCAATTCAAAAAAGTAGTTCAAGCACTACATGTTTACCGATTTCAGGTGCAACTCGCATAGACATCTGTGCATGAAGCCATATAGATGTCTTCTAAGTCGCATCCGAAGTCGCAGTCAATGTGAACGGGGGTAAATGTGGTGGCTGCATTTTTTTAAGCTCCCCCCCCCATCAAGTGATCCGGCCAATAACACTTCCTGCCTTTAGGGTTTCTCAACACTATGGGGGAGCTGCAGAGACACCTTTAACAGTAGCACTGTCAACCCGTGAAAAGGGTAGTGTTACACAGGCTATACATGGATCGAAATTCAGGCATATCAGCAGGGACCAGACAAATTTTGACCATGTGTGACTAGGGAGGTTATATGATTTGACTTCTATACAACCGCCAGACATTTCTTGCTTGATCAGCACATCAGCGATAAGCGTAGGTGATTCATGTAGCATTTACTTCCTGGAATCCCTCAGCCTTTAGCTCAGGCATGAAAGCAGAAGGGTGTGCTTAGCTGAGAAAGTCCCTCTTCCCCTTCTGAAGAGTCATGCCCTTCTGGGATATATGACATAATTTGCCTACGGATAGAAACCAGAAAGTAACTCAAGAAATGTAAAAAAAAAAAAGTTAAAACAAGCAAATACAATATATTTTCCTATTTACTAACGCTAGCAGCATTTGAATTGACCTCAGACTGATCTCAGTTGAAACATTTTCCCTGGAAGCATCTGAACACATTCTGAAGCCAAAGCCAAAAGCTGGCAAGGTTTTGAAACAGTGTCACGTTTTTACAATCCAAAACTACCCGCAGACCAGTGGCGGCTGGTGCTCAAAATTTTTGGGGGGGCACAAAGAAAAAAATTGCAGCCTCACTGTGCCCATCAAATGCAGCCACTGTGCCATCAATTGTCACCACTGTGCCATGCCAAACGCAGCCACGGTGCCATCAATTGTCACCACTGTGCCATGCCATCAAACGCAGCCACTGTGCCATCAATTGTCACCACCGTGCCATGCCATCAAACGCAGCCACTGCCATCAATTCTCACCACTGTGCCATGCCATTAAACGCAGCCACTGTGCCATGCCATCAAACGCAGCCACTGTGCCATCAATTCGCACCACTGTGCCATGCCATTAAACACAGCCACTGTGCCATGCCATCAAACGCAGCCACTGTGCCATCAATTGTCACCACTGTGCCATGCCATCAAACTCAGCCACTGTGCCATGCCATCAAACACAGCCACTGTGCCATCAATTGTCACCACTGTGCCCTTTAATCGTCACCACTGTGCCCTTTAATTGTCACCGCTGTGCCCTTTAATTGTCCCCACTGTGCCCATTGTCCCCACTGTTCCTATTGTCGCCACTGTGCCCATTGATGTCGCCGCTGTGCCCTGTAAAGTGCCCCTTTCCCCCCCCCGCCCGGCACTTAGCTTTACTGGAGTCAGCCATCCACGTCCCTCGATGTCTTCTACCGCCCTCGATGACTGACAGGCGTCTCAGCCAATCAGATTACCGGTAGCCAGAATCGGCCAACCTGATTGGCTGAGACGCCTGTCAGTCTTATCCAAGGAGCGCATCCCTAGTGCGTTCCTTGTATAAGCTTCCGGGACCCGAGGGCTGTACTCGGAAAAGCCTATCAGAGCCATTGGCTCTGATAGGCACTTCCGTACAGCCAACCAGCTGCCGTTATTCAGATGGCCGGACATGAGCGCCGACCATCTGAATAGAACAGCGGCAGCTGCGATAATAACATAGATTCATGCATTGCACAAATCTATGTTATTAGACTCAGTGGCAGTGAGAGCCAGAGGGGGCGGCGCTCCTGCGCCCTCTATGGACGAACCGCCACTGCCGCAGACATAGAAAGTGAGAGGACAATGGATATTTGGAGCCAACCAACAAGTATTCACAAATACATACCCTCATAAAAAGTATACAAGTGAATGAGCAGCATAGACCAGCGTTTGTCAGTCAGGGCACCCTTTAAAACTCTGCACAATCTCGAAGCACCCCATTCTGAAATGTAAAATTTAACAAATCGTTTTACATAATGCAGCAACATATAGGACATCCAACGTTAGAGGAGATGTATTCTTCCCAAGCAAACCCACATTTGCCACACTGGTACAAACTAGTATGCCAATGTTCCTCTTCTTCCTCAGTTTCTTTCCCTTACTCAGCTAATGTCACCCCACAAAATAAGGATGCTGTGCAGTTGCGCATTGTCCTCCTTATCAACCAATTATGTCATGTGTTGTTAAGAAGCCAGCTGCTAGAAGGTTGTAATGGTGCTCAATGAAAACCTGTTTCTTTGTGTAACCAAAAGGCAGGCTTCTCATTCAAATGCCGGCAATTTTTTGGCCAATTTCTAGGCATTTTGCCAAGGCACCCTGGTTGAAAAAGGCAGGCATAGAAAGGCTGGCATAGATACACTGGAACAGTTCCCGTTTTGGAGGGACAAAGGGGTATCTGCAGAATGCAAAATCCAGACAGGCCAATGAGATTTTTCCCTTTAAAAGTATCCCAATATTTGATTTCACCAATTTTACAGAGATGAGACCATATCGATTATCTGTACCTGTAGTATAAAGACAAGTCCGTTGATGTTTAATATTCTCCCATCTCACTGAACAACATCCTCAATTAGCTGGATTCAGGTAGATGAGCCTAACATTAGGCAGGCGTAGCGTATCGCATATACGCTCCGCCGCCGTAAGTTAGAGAGGCAAGTGCTGTATTCACAAAGCACTTGCGTCCTAAGTTACGGCGGCGTAGCGTAAATGTGCCGGCCTAAGCACACCTAATTCAAATTGTGAAGAGGTGGGCGTGTTTTATGCTAATGAATGGTGACCCGACGTGATTGACGTTTTTTACGAACGGCGCATGTGCCGTCCGTGGACATATCCCAGTGCGCATGCTCCAAATTACACCGCAAAGACTTATTGGTTTCGACGTGAACGTAAATTACGCCCAGCCCCATTCACGGACAACTTACGCAAACAACGTAAACATTTTTAAATTCGACGCGGGTCCGACGTCCATACTTAACATTGGCTGCGCCATCTTTTTGGTGGAATATCTTTAGGCCTGAAAACGGCTTACGTAAACGGCGTATCTTTACTGCGACGGCCAGATTCACGTACGGCGGCTTAAAGATGTGCGGGCGTAGCGTATGTAATTTACGTTACGCCGCCGCAAGTTAGAGAGGCAAGTGCTGTATTCACAAAGCACTTGTGTCCTAAGTTACGGCGGCGTAGCGTAAATGTGCCAGCGTAAGCGTGCCTAATTCAAATTGTGAAGAGGTGGGCGTGTTTTATGTAAATAAAGCATGACCCCACGTAAATGACGTTTTGAACGAACAGCGCAAATGCGCCGTCCGCGGTCGTATCCCAGTGCGCATGCTCCAAATCACGTTGCAAATAGTCAATGCTTTCGAGGTGAACGTAACCTACGCCCAGCCCTATTCTGAATCGACTTACGCAAATGACGTGAAATTCGACGGCGGTTCCGACTTTTTGGTGGTTTATCTTTACGCCTGAAAACGCCTTACGTAAACGGCGTATCTTTACTGCGACGGGCGAGCGTATGTTCGTGAATAGGCATATCTCGCTGATTTACATATTCTAGGCGTAAATCAGCGTACACGCCCCTAGCAGCCAGCGTAAATATGCAGTTAAGATACGACGGCGTAGGAGACTTACGCCGGTCGTATCTTAGCAACATTTAAGCGTATATCAGTTTGAGCATACGCTTACATTTACGACGGCGCAGATTCAGAGTTACGACGGCATATCTACTGATACGCCGGCGTAACTCTCTGAATCTGGCTAAATGTGTATATAAAATAGATTCACTTGGAGAAAATATGTAAAGTTACCAGAGATGTTATTTTGTTATCAACTGGATTCCTCCTTTGCGACGCGCAAAATCCTGAATAATGTATGCAGGAGTATCAAACACAAACAGCATTGTGTACCAGGAACAGATTGTGATTCTAAACTCCCTTTCAAACCTCCTAATGAGCCTTATTAAAATTACTATGGCAAGATGACCCGCTATATTCTAATCATCATTTTGTTACTGTTTTAATTTAAATGTCTAATGAGCACACTTCAAATGCTTAAAAACCTCACAGCATAAACCTGGGCTCTAATGCATAATATCATGTCAATGTTCCCGGCATAGCGTGTTTTAAGAGAACATTTCCATTTTAAATCTAAGTAAACATGCAGCAGCTCATTACATGGTATGATTAGATAAATGGGAGATGTCATTTTAGAAATCTCTTTGTGGATGTTTACACAACCATTTAACAATGTGTTTGAAAATTATGACAACTGATGACAGATGTGTGGCAAGCCTGATATTGGAAGGTGATGCAGGTATTTGGATTGATTGTGCAGGTTAAAGGTTGACGCCTGAATGGTCCCACGTCATATCACAGGCAGAGATTTTCCAGCATGTTGGCAGATTACACATGGGTGGTTCCTTTTTTAGACACCCGCTTGCTCAGGGGGGATCGCTCCGTTGATCCCCGCTGAGCCGGTGATGACTAGTCCGTCTCTGCACACTGCGCAGAAACGGACCTGTCAGATCTCCGCTTTCCTCTACCGTCTGTCCGTTTTCATCCGATCCGCCAGATAGATGGAAAGTAGGGAGTCTCGGAGTCATTTTCGATACCTACATGACAATGGATGCACAAATAGGGTCAGTAGACAGCGGATCCCACCATCTGCTGCGCCTACTACGCAGACTCACGCCCTTTATCCCGAAAGAGGACATTGCAGTCGTGGTGGGAACAATCATCAATTCCAGACTCGACTATGCAAATGCCCTCTATCTAGGACTCCCCAAATAGCAAATCACTCGTCTGCAAGTCGTTCAAAATACGGCCGCTCGACTAGTGACCGGAAAAAAACCATGGGAATCAATCTCACCTTCACTGAGATCCCTTCATTGGTTGCCAGTAAAAGACAGAATCACTTTCAAGGCACTCTGTCTAATACATAAGTGTATTCAAGGCAACGCCCCCCAATATCTATGCGGGAAAAAAAAAGCCCATAACCCCAATCGCATTCTGCGATCCACCAATCAAAACCTACTCCAGATACCCAAAGCCAGATACAAGTCCAAAGGAGATCGAAGATTTGCAGTCCAGGGACCTCGCCTGTGGAATGCACTACCAACCACCATCCGACTGGAGTCGGACCACTTGGCCTTCAGGAGAAAGATTAAAACCCATCTCTTCTGAGGTCAAGGGGTTCCTTACCCATGAAATGGATACAGCGCCCAGAGGCGATTCAGTTTGCATGTGTTGCGCTTTACAAGTTTCTCACTCACTCATCTGGATTTAGGGGAGCGGGTCGGATCAGATGTCAGCGGATATGTCACCGCTGACATTCGCCACTCCATAGAGATGTATGGAGCGTTCGTTCAGGTCCACCTGTGTGAAAGGGTCCATAGTGACAAGTTATTTTTCTTGAAAGTGAGAGGAAAGGGTCTACTCTACCAAGTACATGCTTATATTCATGGCATACCCTATGGAGTACAACCTGTGCTCATGGTGAGACCATGTACACACATAACAGCCCCATGCAAGACTTTCAAATGGAAGTTTTAGAAGGGCCAAAGCAAGGGTCTCCAAACATTCGAAACAAAGTGCTGTTTATTGCCCTTCAGACTTTAGGGGGACTGGACTATGAACAGTGGGAATAGAACATTTCCTGGCATCGGTGGGAGTAGACTAACAATGCCAAAGGCTTGGTGGTCATTGGGAGTAAAATTACATCATTAAAGTCAGTGGGTGTAAGAGTACCCTATTATTGGAATCAGTGGGAGAATTAGTTCCCCATCTCTGGTGTCAGTGGGAGAATTAGTTCCCAATATATGGTATCAGTGGGAGGAATAGTACCCCATTGTTGGTGTCAGACTGTCAGTGGACGGAACAGTGTCCCAAGGGCCAGATAAAGGCAAGCAAAGGGCAGTATACAGCCCACAGTTTGGAGACCTGGGCTAGAGGCTCACTAGTTTTGCAGAGAAGGGCACACAAGTGGTATCCCAGTTCCTGTTAGTTCAGAGGTTTAAATGGCAACAATGGTAACAATCTGCACCCGAGTTTTAAGCCTCATGCACACCGGACGTTATAAAAACGGCAATAGCGTTAGCTGTAAAAAGCTGTAGCTGTAGAATGAGTTTTGCAGTAGCGTTTTTTTTTGTGGTCTTTAGCTTTTTTTTTTTTTTTTAGCAAAACTGTACTTCCACAAAAGCTTATGGCTCAAAAACGCTGATAAACGCAGAATAGCCTAGTTTTTCAGCTTTTATCAGAGTTAGAGCGTTTTTACAGCTGAAAAACTCCTCTTAAAACCCACTAGTTTTGGGGTTGGGTTCCAGACAGAAAACGCGATTTTAAAGAAGCATTAATGTGAACCAGGGCTCGGCTGCAGAAAATACAAGGGAGTCTCTAAGGCCACGTACACACGATCGGTCAAAACCGATGAAAACGGACTGAAGGACCGTTTTTATCGGTCCAAACCGATCGTGTGTGGGCCCCATCGGTCAGTTAACCTTCGGTCAAAAAAAATGAGAACTTGCTTTAAAATTGAACCAATGGACGCCTAACCGATAGGTCAAAACCGATCATTAGTATGCAAAAGCATCGGTTAAAAACCCGCGCACGCTCAGAATCAAGTCGACGCATGCTTGGGAAGCATTGAACTTCATTTTTTTCAGCACGTCGTGTTTTACGTCACCGCGTTCTGACACGATCGGTTATTTAACCTATGGTGTGTAGGCACATCAGACCATCAGTCAGCTTCATCGGTTAACCGATGACAGCGATCCTTCGGACCGTTCGCATCGGATGGACCGACCGTGTGTACGCGGCCTTACACAGGAATCCTTAAACTACGGCCCTCCAGCTGTTGTAGAACTACACATCAAATGAGGCATTGTAACACACTGACATTCAAAGACATGACTAGGCATGATGGGAATTGTAGTTCCTGAACAACTGGAGGGCCGTAGTTTGAAGACCCATGCTCTAACACATGCATAGCAATGCCCATAATATATTGAGGCAACAAGTTGTGACATGTATGGCTACCTTGCCATGGGAAAATTAGATTAGCCTATAATTGGCTGATATCCAATTAGGAGACAGAGTTAGCCTATTGTTCAGAGCTGCTATATGTGGATGCAGATGAAATTTACATCTGCATTTCATTTACATACATAGAATAATGTGCTGAATAACACCAGCGGATGATATGCAAAACACATAGACAACACATTTGACAAACAGGGAATTAGCTAGTGCAGTCACTTTCCCATGAAATCCCCTTCCAGCAGTTTTCACCAATAGCACCAAGATGCTAAAAAGGTTTTAAGTAAATTTTATTTCTAGAAAATAGAAACAGTAAGAATAGCTTTTACCGTAGCAGACGTCAGACCCAGGTACATAAGTGTAAGTCGGTGCATTTACGCCAAGTTCATCAAAAGGGCAATGAGTCATTCCAAAGTCAGCGGTATTCACAATGGTATGAAAATCATAGACGTTGTATGGCCACAGGCATCATTTATTAATGCTTAAACACAGCACAATAAATGGCAAGATTTAAAATCTGCTTATACTGCTTTTGGCAATCTCTGCAGACCTGCAATATCAAGCAAGAGTCTAAATAATGTTGTTTTTACCATTTATTGTGAAACTTGTGGCCAAGCATACTGTTGTGGAGGATTAATTGATGATGCTTATGGAGGTAAAATGTTTAACATTTTCAAATTTTGCACATCTTCTAATAAAGGGCACAGACAGCAATAAATACAAATAGCCAGATTCAGGTATAGTTAGGCCGGCGTATCAGTAGATACGCCGTCGTAACTCTGAATCCGCGCTGTCCTACATTTAAGAGTATGCTCAAACTGAGATACGCTTAAAATGTTGCTAAGATACGAGTGGTGTAAGTCTTCCTACGCCGTCGTATCTTAGCTGTCTATTTACACTGGCCGCTAGGGGCGTGTACGCTGATTTACGCCTAGAATATGTAAATCAGCGCGATACGCCTATTCGCGAACGTACGCTCGCCCGTCACAGTAAAGATACGCCGTTTACGTAAGGCGCTTTCAGGCGTAAAGATAAACCACCAAAAAGTCGGAACCGCCGTCGAATTTCACGTCGTTTGCGTAAGTCGATTCAGAATAGGGCTGGGCGTAGGTTACGTTCACGTCGAAAGCATTGACTATTTGCAACGTGATTTGGAGCATGCGCACTGGGATACGACCGCGGGCGGCGCATGCGCCGTTCGTTCAAACCGTCATTTACGTGGGGTCATGCTTTATTTACATTAAACACGCCCACCTCTTCACAATTTGAATTAGGCGCGCTTACGCTGGCACATTTACGCTACACCGCCGTAACTTAGGAAGTGCTTTGTGAATACAGCACTTGCCTCTCTAACTTGCGGCGGCGTAACGTAAATTACATACGCTACGGCCGCACATCTTTAAGCCGCCATACGTGAATCTGGCCAAAATTTTCTTGTTGAGTGAAGTAGAGTTAGAACTGGAGTCATTAAATATCCAGCTATATATATATTCCAATATGAATTGGGTTAAAGGGGATTGTAAAGGTTTGTTTTTCATTTTCTAAATAGGTTCCTTTAAGCTAGTGCATTGTTGGTTCACTTACCTTTTCCTTCGATTTCCCTTCTAAAAAAATTTTTTCTTTGTTTTCTTTGTTTGAATTTCTCACTTCCTGTTTCTCCTCAGTAAGGTGTTCAGTAACCTGTTCTAAATGACTTTCCACCGCTCGGATGATGGTGGAAAGCTTACTGAGGAGAAACAGGAAGTGAAAAATTCAAACAAAGAAAAACATTTAGAAGGGAAATCGAAGGAAAAGGTAAGTGAACCAACAATGCACTAGCTTAAAGAAACCCAGGGGTTGACAAATTTGCTTGGAATCTAGGAGCCAGCTAAAAAAGTTAGGAGCCAGAAAATGCGCCCCGTCCCGACGAGCTTTCGCGCAGAAGCGAACACATACATGAGCAGTGACCGCATATGTAAACGGTGTTCAAACCTTACATGTGAGGTATCGCCGCGATCGGTAGAGCGAGAGCAATAATTCTAGCCCTAGACCTCCTCTGTAACTCAAAACATGAAACCTGTAGAGTTTTTTAAACGTCGCCTATGGAGATTTTAAAGGGTAAAAGTTTGACGCCATTCCACGAGCGGACGTAATTTTGAAGCGTGACATGTTGGGTATCAATTTACTCGGCTTAACATTATCTTTCATAATATTAAAAAAAATGGGGATAACTTTACTGTTGTCTTATTTTTTAATTAAAAAAAGTGTAATTTTTTCCCCAAAAAAGTGCGATTGCAAGACCGCTGCGCAAATACGGCGTGACAAAGTATTGCAACAATCGCCATTTTATTCTCTAGGGTGTTAGGATAAAAAATATATATAATGTTTGGGGGTTCTAATTAGAGGGAAGAAGATGGCAGTGAAAATAGTGAAAAATTACATTAGAATTGCTGTTTAACTTGTAATGCTTAACTTGTAATACCAACGGCCACCACCAGATGGCGCCAGCTCACATCTGGTGGTAATAACTTGTAATACCAACGGCTCACCACCAGATGGTGCCCCCCATCCAAGCCAAGTCGCCAGGACCCTATTTCTAGTCGCCATGGCGACCTGGCGCCCGGGATTTGTCGAGCCCTGAAGAAACCTATTTAGAAAATAAAAGATGAACCTTCACAACCCCTCTAAAAGGACAGAACATGTTTTGGAGGCCTCAGAAAAATGCCCCCTTCATCAGGGTTTAATGATGTGTATTGGCCAAAAGATTTGGACTGCTCCAACCAGCTGCTGACAGACTTTTTACTCATCCTGTCGAAATGCTGCATAATTTACATCTGCTCTATGCCGTTTGGTTTTCTTATTGTTTCATTGTGAAAAATAAACACCAGGGAACAAGATTCACAGAAAAATAAACAGTATGGCAAAAAAAAAAAACAGATCGCCAGGAAAACGTCTAGGCGCTTTTATTTTTTTCTCCATAAAATGCAACCTCAGCACAAAAATAAACACATTGCTGAAGACTGGATTGAGGGGGCCAATTAATATTGATCACTAAAATTAATTGAACTTCATGCTTGGCTGCAATTCTTGAAAGATATTCTAAGGCCCCATACTCACGAGCAAACATGTCTGCTGAAACTGGCCCGCAGGCCAGTTTCAGCAGACATGTTTGGTCGTGTGTGGGCGCGAGCGGGCCGAATTCCAGCAAACATTTGCCCGCCGGGCCTTTTCCCAGCAGACAAATATTCCTGGACTTGTTTTAAAACAGTCCGCTGGAATTCAGCCCGCTCGGACATGTACGGTCGTCAGTACAGACCTACCGTACATGTCCAGGCGCCCGCCGTCCCTCGCATGCGTCGAATGACTTCGACGCATGCGTGGAAGCATTTTAAAGGCGGGCCGCCCACGTCGCCGCGTCATTGTCGCGGCGACACCGCGTCATCGACGCGGCGACACCGCGGACACGCCCCGCGTATTGTTTACGCGCGGACTTCTGTACGATGGTGTGTACAACCATCGTACAGAAGCCCTCTGGCAGACATGTATGGTGGAAACGGTCCGACGGACCGCTTTCACCATACATGTTTGTCCGTGTGTACCCGGCCTTAAGGGAACAACAATTGGGGCTTTTTTCCCCCCAAACCTCTTAATAGAGAAAGAGAACAGTGTACATCAGAGACATAATACGCAGCAAGCATATACAACCAAAACGCCTCATGCATAATTAGATATAGTCTCTTTATTACATATAGGGAAGTAGTAAAAAGGTAGAATCTCACAATTTCACCCTTTCCTTCAATCAAGGAATTTATTTGCTAAATCTTTAATAAAAAATAAATAAATATATAATTTTTTTTGTTGTTGTAAACCTCCAAAATGACAAAACTTTTCACCAACACATACAAGATTGGCCAGATCTGAAACCAACAATGTATTGGCTGTTAGCAATGGGCTGGGATCAGAGCTGAAGCCTTTACCTTACATTGGAGTTGAATACAGTGGGCCGGATTCAGATACAATGGCGTATCTGTCCGGCCCACGTAACGTATATCCGATACGTTACGCCGCTCTAACTTTGGGCGCAAGTTCTTTATTCACAAAGAACTTGCGCCCTTAGTTAGAGCGGTGTAGCGTATGTGTTGCGGCGTAAGGCCGCGTAATTCAAATGGGGATGTAGGGGGCGTGTTTTATTAAAATTTTGGTTGAGCCTGCGTTTTTTTTACGTTTTAGTTGAACGGCGCATGCGCCGTCCGTAAAATATCCCAGTGTGCATTGCTCTAAATGACGTCGCAAGGACGTCATTGGTTTCGACGTGAACATAAATTACGTCCAGCCATATTCGCGAACGACTTACGCAAACAACGTAAAATTTAAAAACTCGGCGCGGGAACGACGGCCATACTTAACATTAGCTACCCCTCATATAGCAGGGGTAACTATAACTATACTCGGCGCCGGTCGGTCGTTCGTTTCTGAATCGGCGTAAATGCTCATTTGCATATTTGTCGCATAAAAATACGGAAGCACCACCTAGCGGCCAGCCAGGAATTGCAGCCTAAGATCCGACGTTGTAAGACACTTACACCTGTCGGATCTTAGGGATATCTATGCGTAACCTGATTCTACGAATCAGGCGCATAGATACGACCGTCGGAACTCAGAGATACGACAGCGTATCTTTTTCTGAATCCGGCCCAGTGTGCGTCGCTAACTGTCTGCTTTAATGTATACGCTGTACTTGCATCCAGGCACAGGTGTTAAACCATAGGACAAACCTTCAGGTTACACAACAATGAAAAGTAGGTCAGATGTTCTAGGTTGGACCCTTCAGGGATAGTCAGAAAAGTTTGCTTCTCTGTAGGGGATTATTCAAATGGTCAGATAAAGATTGCACACAGATAATTGACCAGTACACACAATCATAAGACTGCGGCTGAGAATTTCCCAATCAATGTAAAATTGTAGCATACTGTAAATTTTTTATTTTCTATTGTCATATTGCTTAACCTCTTGACCACTGGGCACTTAAACCCCCTTCCTAACCAGATACATTTTCAGCTTTCGGTGCTCTCACATTTTGAATGACAATTACTCAGTCATACAACATTGTACCCATATGAAATTTGTGTCCTTTTTTTCACACAAATAGAGCTTTCTTTTGGTGGTATTTAATCACCGTTGGGTTTTTTATTTTTTGCGCTATAAAAGAAAAAATACTGAAAATTCTGTAAAAATAAATACATTTTTCTCGTTTCTGTTATAAAATTTGTAATTTTTCTTCATAAATTTTGGCCAAAATGAATACTGCTACATATCTTTGGTACAAATAAGTACAAATTGGTGTATATTATTTGGTCTTTGTGAAAGGTAGCGTCCACAAGCTATGGTGCCAATATCTGAAAATTGATCACACCTGAAGCACCCAGGCCAATTCTGACATTTCTATTCTACATGTAAAAATCATAATTTATTTGCTAGAAAATTACATAGAACCCCAAAACATTATATATGTTTTTTTAGCAAAGACCCTGGAGAATACAATGGCGGTTACAACTTTTTATCTCGCACGGTATTTGCGCAGCAATTTTTCAAACACGTTTTTTTCTTTTTAAAACCGTTTTGTGCTTAAAAAAAACAAAAAACAGTAAAGTTAGCCCAATGTTTTTGCATAATATGAAAGTTGAAGTTACGCAGAGTAAATAGATACCTAACATGTCACCCTTCAAAATTGCACACGCTCGTGGAATGGCGCCAAACTTCGCTACTTAAAAATCCCCATAGGCAACGCTTTATTTTTTTTATTGGTTACATGTTTTTAGTTACAGAGGAGGTCTAGGGCCAAAATTATTGCTCTCGCTCTAACGTTTGCAGCGATACCTCACATGTGTAGCTTGAACACCGTTTTCATATGTTGGTGGGAATTACGTATGCGTTCGCTTCTGCATGCGAGCACACGGGGACAGGGGCAGTTTAAAAAAAAAATTCATTTATTGTTCCCTTTACTTTATTTTATTTCGACACTTTTTTCCCCAAAAAATATTTTTCATCACTTTTATTCCTATTATAAGGAATGTAAACAGCCCTTGTAATAGGAATATGGCATGACAGGTCCTCTTTACAGTGAGATACGGGGTCAATAAGACCCCACATCTCACCTCTAGGCTGGGAAGCCTGAAATAAAAAAATAAAAAAAGATCCTGGCTTCGATCGTATCGGTGAGTCGGTAGAAGCACCGGAGGGTGGCGGAAGGGGGGGGGGGGGGGACGTATTGCAGAGTATTGGAGTATTGCAGAGTATTGGAGTATTGCAGAGTATTGGAGTATTGCAGAGTATTGGAGAATTGCAGAGTATTTTGGAGTATTGCAGAGTATTCTGGAGTATTGCAGGGTATTGCAGAGTATTGCGAAGTATTGCACAGGGTAGTGTGTATTGCAGAGTATTGCACAGGGATGGCTGAGCACGGAGGGATGGATAGCTGGATCTGTGACTGCAATTGTCACAGATCCAGCCCACAGCGCTGCTTCTGACATCACCTGACGCCGGTTTGTTTACAAGTGGTCGCTCCGTCATTTGACGGAAGCGATCACGTGGTAAACGGCCGCTGATCAGCGGCAATTTACCGCGATCCGTGATGTGCCAGGTGCCAGGGGGCACGTGGGAGCAGGATTCTGGGAGGACGTCCCAGAGACGCGACGTCCTCCCAGAGTAACTCGACCACGCTGTAGACGTCTTTTGTCTATAGCGTGGTCGGCAAGTGGTTAAACTCAAGTATTTAATATACTATAATGCCTAGTCAGTGGTTGTTTTTTAATGACCAATGTTATTTAAAAAGAGAAGTACAGCCAAAGCTTGTTTGGCTGAGACAGCCGCTCCCCACCCCTCCACAGCTCAGTGCTCCAATGAGCGAGGAGGGAGAAGAGCCGAGAGCTGTGGCTGACAGCCTAATCAGAGGTGTGAGATCGCACGGTTAACAGTTCAGAGGCTCCGGGGCACAGATGTAGCATCCACCGAGGTAAATATAAATCTGCCAAAAAATAAAAAATCCTTACTTTTCTTTTATTTTCTGTATAATGCAGCATGGACAGGGATCAGCAAAGTGTCCGTAAGGGGTCCTTGCAATTTCTGTGGCTGCCGCTGACTTTTTATAACTGGATTCTTGATGACTTACTACCCTCTCCTCCTGTGCTTGTGTACTGTCTGTGTTGTAGATCAGGCAGGGTGCGGCGCCAGCACCGCCCACTAGTCCTGCTGCATGCGGAGTGATCTCTGTTGGAGGGAGGGACTGGTATTTTTTTGTTTTGACATGACACTGTCTCTTTATTACACCCGGGGGGACGCAATTTTCCCAACTTCGCCCTGGGCACCGAATGACCTTGTCCTGGCACAGAGCTTGGGGATTCTCTGTAACGTGGAACCATCCTTTTGCACTGTGTGGACTTTTAATTGAGCACATGAATACACATATGTATTGATTTTTATCACTTGATTTGGTCACCATTCTTTCATTGTCACTGCTGTTTATTTTTTTGTGTGTTTGTTACACAAAAAGTACTTGTGGAGTTTTTCTTAATTGCTTATTTTATTTTTAGTATATTAATTTAATAGCACTGCACAATATACAGTATATAGATATTGGGGCAGATCCACAAAGAGAGTACGCCAACGTATCTAGTGATACGCCGGCGTACTTTCAAATTACCCGCGTCGTATCTTTGTTTTGAATCCTCAAAACAAGATACGACGGCATCTGGGTTAGATCCGACAGGCGTACGTCTTCGTATCTTAGATGTAATTCTTCGGCGTCCGCTGGGTGGCGTTCCCGTCGTATTCCGCGTCGAGTATGCAAATTAGCTATTTCCGACGATCCACGAACATACGAGCGGCCGTCGCATTCTTTTACGTCGTTTCCGTTCGGCTTTTTTCGGCGTATAGTTAAAGCTGCTATTTGGTGGCGTATGCAATGTTAAGTATGGCCGTCGTTCCCGCGTCGAATTTGAAAATATTTTATTTTGTTTGCGTAAGTCGTCCGTGAATGCGGCTGGACGTAATTTACGTCCACATCAAAACAATGACGTCCTTGCGACGTCATTTAGCGCAATGCACGGCGGGAAATTTAGGAACGGCGCATTAGCAGTTCGTTCGCACGGGGACGCGCTTCATTTAAATGAAACACGCCCCCTACTCGCCGATTTGAATTACGCGCCGTTACACCGCGAGAAATACACTACGCCGCCGTAACTTACGGCGCAAATTCTTTGTGGATTCAAAGATAAAAAAAGTAAGTTACAGCGGCGTAGCGTATCTCGCATACGCTGCGCCCATGCAATTGTATGTGGATCTGCCCCATTGGGTATAAGTTTTGGTATCTTAAACCTTGTGTTGGCTGCTTTTTTTTTTTACTTTCATAGTCTGGGCGTAGATTTTCTATATATTTCTATATATGGTCTAAAGCTATACATGCAAAATTACTAAATCACTAAAGTGAGCTGGAAAACAAGCATGGGAAGATGCCTATACAGTTAGTCCCCTAAATATGAACTTTCAAGTTGCGAACTTGCAAAGATACGAATGTGTTTGGATGTTTAACAACCTCAATACAGGGCACTTATACCCCCTTCCTGCCCAAGCCATTTTTCAGCTTTCAGCACTGTCACACTTTGAATGACAATTGTGGGGTCATGCAACACTGTACCCAAATTAATTGGTATTTGATCACCTCTGCGCCTTTTATTTATTGCGCTATATACAAAAGAAAAGTGACAAGTTTGAAAAAAAATTAAAACACAATATTTTTTACTTTTTGCTAAAATAAATATCCAATTTAAAAACAAATTTAAAAACAATTAAAAAACAAAAAAAAAACAAAAAAAAAAAAAACATTTTTTTCCTCAGTTTAGGCCGATATGTATTCTTCTACATATTTTTGGCAAGATAAAAAAAATCGTAATAAGCGTATATTGATTGGTTTACGCAAAAGTTATAGCGTCGACAAAATAGGGGATAGAATTATGGCATTTCGGCCAGAACAAGAGCTGCACCACCCAGCCGTCATTTGATGGCCACATGCTATGTCTGATGATAGGCAAGATGACTGGTATGAAATGTTGCCGCTCTCTTTGGAAGTGTAATTTCCCTCTGTGGCTTCCAACGTGTGCCAAAAAAGCAATAATAATATTTTACAGCTTTTAGCAAAAAAGGTCATAAAAAACTATGTGACACTCTTAATAGTTGTCCATTAGTCACAAGTGCCCTCTGAAACGAAAGTCAGAGCTTTGTAACCCAAGCCTTTTATATGAGAAGGCCATAATGATCTTCTCTTATTAGAAAGAATTGTTGCCATTTATGCCAAACTTTTAGTTGATGGGCCAGATTCACATAGAGATACGACGGTGTATCTCCTGATACACCGTCGTATCTCAGAGTTGCGTCGGTCGTATCTATGCGACTGATTCATAGAATCAGTTACGCATAGATATGCCTAAGATCCGACAGGTGTAACTGTGTTACACCGTCGGATCTTAACTGCAATTTTAAAATGGCCGCTGGGGGCGTTCTCGCTGATTTACGCAGAGAATATCAGCCAATTCACAAACGTACGCGGGCCCGACGCAGTCACTTTACGCCGTTTACGTAAGGGTTTTCCCGGCGTATAGTTACCCCTGCTTCTATGAGGCGCAGCCAATGTTAAGTATGGCCGTCGTTCCCGCGACAAAATTTGAAATTTTTTACGTCGTTTGCGTAAGTCGATCGCGAATACGGATGGACGTAATTTACGTAAACGTCGAAACCAATGACGTCCTTGCGACGTCATTTGGAGCAATGCACGCTGGGAAAATTTCCGGATGGCGCATGCGCTATTCGATCGGCGCGGGGACGCGCCTGATTTGAATAGTACACTCCCCCTAGCCGCGGAATTTGAATTCTGCCGGGGGATTTACGATACGCCGTCGCAAGTTTTGAGGTAAGTGTTTTGTGAATTACCCACTTGCCTCAAAAACTTGCGGCGGATCTTAAATTGCATAGGTTACGCGGATCCAAAGATCCGCTAACCTATGTGAATCTGGCCCGATGTTTTTACCTTAGCCACTCTTGAACAGTTTAAAAAAGGCTTATGCAGCACTCACTGCGATAACATATTTTGTAACCACAAGTCTAAGGCTTGGTTGAGTACAGGAATTCTAAACTCAATTCAATTGCTACGGAATTCCCCCACATAACACTGATACAGCTGTTACTGAATCCAAGAGGAGACTGTATCTGGTTACCAGATACTACATTACAGAGAGAATACATCGAGGCAAATAACTCCCAGTAGACCTTGTTAACTGTCGCATGACCGCTGACAAAATCAATGAAAATATTACACGGTGGTGTCATAGTTCAGGCACATCTCCATATGGGGTTAATACTGAATTCTATACACTAAAGAGAAACTGTGAAACATGAATAAGGCAAGAGCAGCTAAAGGAAATTCTAGTCAAATATTTAAATTATAAGTTCATGTCCACCTACCAGGTGGTTCTCATTTTCATCCAGAAATTTGTCTAGTGCAATAGGCCAACCTGCTCACCAAAGCTCTATGGTGGTGAATCTGTTTCATGGGCCCAAAGTCTAAAATGCAAGCCGGATTCCAGGCACAACGGGGATTGGGTGGTGTTCCTCTAAGTTAGGCAGACCCCGGCAAAATCGTTGTTTATGTGGAAAATAGGCATATTATTTACACTGCCAATTTAATAAGTGTGCCAAGCTTATAAAAAATATGTATCTTTAAGCCCTGGTTCACACTGGGTACGATTTGGAACTATTTGACATGCGATTTGACATGTCAAATTGCATCTCAAATCGGCGGCAATTGTCGGCAATGGCACTGTCCTAATCAGTGCGACGCCGCATCTGCGATTTCAAAAAGTAGTTTCTGTACTACTTTTTGCGATTTCGGGACGCGATTTACATTAAATTGCGGCAAATCGCGGCAAAATCGCGGCCGCGAAATCGCGGTAAAATCGCGATTTTGAATTTGCAGCAGTGTGAACCTAGGCTAAACAAAGATTCAGTTTCCGTTTATGCAAAAGGATGTCCTTCCAGCAATGATTACAGTTTTTTTCTTACCTATCCACATACTCACAAAGCTGAACATTTTTTTCCCTATATTTACAAATAAACATTCAAAAACACATAACACTGATGTAATAGATAATTATAGATTTTCTAACAGTACAACAGAGGCTGTTTGCCTTCCGGCTCATTCTTTCATAAGTATAAATGTCAGCATGAGCTACTGTGCTTTGTGTATGTTTTTTTTTTCTTTATCTGAACAGCCAGACAATAGAAAAGTGAATCTGTGAAAAAATGGCCTATAGCTGCTGGTTAAAATATACTTTTGTGGGACACCTGCACTGCAAGAGTTAAAGGATAAGTTAAACTTTTTACAAAAAATAATAAATGCCAGATATTTGGCAGCTAAAAGCAGGCTCCGATGCGCTCTGCTTCAGCTTGTAGGTGGTCCTCGCCATCCTCATGTACAGAGCAGGGCTACTGGCCCGGAAATGTATTTGGTGACTTAATCGATTGACTGCCAAAAGGAGTGTCTTATAGTAGATCAGCTCTCAAAAATTCCACTAGCCTGCTCTGCAATTTGCGAGTGGAATTTAATGCAGGGCGAGTGAGGAGCGGGGGGTGGACCAGGCTGACTGTTTCCTGGCTGAAGCGATCAGCCAGGAAACGGTCAGCCGGAGGACACAGAGGCGCAACTTTTAGCTGAGGTGAGGCTGCGGCGCTCCCCTCCCTCTCTCTCTCCGCTTGTCTTGTGTATTCACACAGCGGGGATGTCCCGCTATGACCCCCGCTGTGTGGCACGGAGTTGCCTGGGTCTGTGTTCGGTGCTCAGTGTAACAATATCCTGCCCCCCTGGATGGATCGCTCCCCTCCCTCTCACTCTCTCTATCCCCCGCTTCGCTTGTCTTGTGTATTCACACACACAGAGGGGATGTCTCGCTGTGATCCCCGCTGTGTGGCACGGAGCTGCCTGGGTCTGTGTTCGGCACTCAGTGTAACAAGATCCCGCACCCCTGGATGGATCGCTCCCCTCCCTCTCACTCTCTCTATCCCCCGCTTCGCTTGTCTTGTGTATTCACACACACAGCGGGGATGTCCCGCTGTGTGGCACTGAGCTGCATGGGTCTGTTCGCTTGTCTTGTGTATTCATGGGTGCATGGATCTGTGCTTCGCTTGTCTTGTGTATTCACACACACAGCGGGGATGTCCTGCTGTGTGGCACGGAGCTGCATGGGTCTGTGTTCGGCGCTCAGTGTAACAAGATTCCGCCCCCGTAGATGGCTTGTGTGATAGTATCAGTGTTGCGCCTAATAAATGAGCTGTCTAGGGGGGCGGGACCTTGTTACACCGAGCGCCGAACACAGACCCATGCAGCTCTGTGCCACACAGCGGGACATCCCGCTGTGTGTGTGAATACACAAGACAAGCGAAGCGGGGGAGAGAGGGAGGGGAGCGATCCATCCAGGTGAGTCTGTATACACAGAAGGGGGCGGAGTCCAGGTTATCCATATAGACTAGAGCAATCTCTGTGTAGAAAAGTAACAACTACTTACCTCACACCCCCTCCATACCCACCTCACACCCCCTCATAAAAAAAAAGGAGTCTGTATTGATAAGGCACAGTCAAACTGGATTAATGGGTCACAGTCAAGCTGCTTTGATGGGGCACAGGGAGGCTGCGTTCACAGGCACGGAGAGGCTGCGTTCACAGGCACGAAGAGGCTGCGTTCACAGGCACGAAGAGGCTGCGTTCACAGGCACGAAGAGGCTGCGTTCACAGGCACGAAGAGGCTGCGTTCACAGGCACGAAGAGGCTGCGTTCACAGGCACGAAGAGGCTGCGTTCACAGGCACGAAGAGGCTGCGTTCACAGGCACAGTGAGGCTGCGTTCACAGGCCCAGTGAGGCTGCGTTTACGAGCACAGTGAGGCTGCGTTCATGGGCACCATAAAGCTGCATTTCATGGGCACAGTGAGGCTGCATTCATGGGCACCATAAAGCTGCATTTGATGGGTACTAATATGCTTTATTTTAATATTGTTAAAGTTGTTGTTATTTAATTTTGGAACTTAATTTTGCTTTAAACATTTAACAGTGTAATTTCAGGAGATAATTTACAAGGGCGTGTTTAGGGGCGGACTTAGGGGTGGGTCAGGGGAGAGGTTGGGTGGGGCAACTGGCGGCGAGTAACTCTTAAGGCCTGGCTAGTGGCTCAGGACTTGAAATTTTGAGCCCTGTAGTAGATACTTTGGGGGACCAGATGCACAGATGGAAGGAGCCTGTCAGGGTAAGGGGTACGGTATTATAGACTATCAGCTATGACTAAGCATTAGTTGTTAATGCGAAACGCGTCAGCTGTCTATCCCACTGTATGCTGTTGTGTGCTGTGCATTTTTTCCTTTTTACAAAAAAGAGCACGTCTTTTTTCAACAAAACTTTTTGGAGTGCGGCTGTCCATCCATTCTCCCACCGAGTACGGTATTATACCTCAACCTTCATTGTCTAGAGTTAATAAACTTGTAACCCTTGCAGTACAAAAGCAGCTCAATGCAAGGATATTGTTTTTGTAATTCCTCTAGATGGCTTTTTATATACTATGCGAAAAATGTAGAGCCTCTATGCATATATTCTGGATGGTTGGATATTGTATTGGTAACAATAGAATGTAAAATATGAGATATTGTATGGTTGTCACAATATAATATATTTATTATATTTAATATATTTATTCTATGAATATGAAAATTAACTCTGTCTATTTTTGTAATAGAAAATCCTTTTTAACTATATAATCTTGACTGGTAATCAGTTACACATATGGTACCATTAAAGTCCACTTTAGCCTCCTTCCAACTCCCTCTACACATACTATGTATTATAGTTACCTGAGCAATATATCAAAAATATAATTTTTATTATTTAGTCCCTAATACGATAAACACTATACACTCCCTTTAAATACTACCTGAAAAATAAAAAATAATTATTTCGATCTGACATTAAAAAAACATACTAGTACATATGAACACATTTAAATTTTAAAATCAAAAATGTATGATTGTGTCCCCTTAAATAAGGGTGATTTTGCTGTCTTATGAGAAATTCTGAACTAGAAATGCAAGTACATAGCACTGCTTTGACTTTAAAATATAGGTGTTACTACATGATAAGAGTGCAGACAGAAAGCCCAGGACTTCTACTTATATATTCAAAAAGTATTAAACCCACAGAAAGCTTTTTCATGATGGCCTGGGGAACAAAGGGCTATAGGACAACTTATGGCAGGCCTACAGTTCATAAGGTGGCAGGCTAATCATTTTCAAAAATAAAAATTAAAATTAATTTCCTTTCAGCATATCATGGATGGTTGGACTATCTTCATAAGCTGTTAGATATGATAGCTCTCCCAGTAGGAAGATGTATCTCATACGCCTCAATAATAGAAGGATTTATTTCTTTCTTTCAAATTCTGTGGTTTCCAACTGCTGATAAACCATGCAGTAATTAGGTACTTCCCTTTGGCAGTCTGTGATGCTAAGAAACACAGAGGGATGCCAATATTTATACTGGATGCTTGCATTACTGTACTTGTTAAGAGGCAATTACTGCACTGAAATCTCTTTTTTTTGGTTTCAAGTGTAACTAATAGCATAAATAGACAACATTTAGCACTTTGGCAACTTGTTGGAAAGATGACTAAGCATAAAGGGAAACGGAGGTAAAATTCAGATAAAATACTGAGGATTTTATTGTGGTCATCACTGTGCTTCCTTCCACCAGATCCTTTTAGCCAAGGAGACTAAAGCCTGGTACCCAGCTGGCTGAATTATAAAAAAAACCCTCCCAAAAAACGGAGAGATCGATGTAATAACGCGAGCAATGTTAGTACAGCGATTTCCCCTGCTGTGCTATTATGTTCTGACAGGGGGACCGCCACCCCACCAGAACACACCTGTCTGCACTTGGAGTCATTTGCTGCCATGGCTGATCAGATGCCGATTAGATGCTGGTTTTCCAACAAAAGCCGGCTGTGAGACCGTTTCTTTCGAAATATATATATATATATATATATATATATATATATATATATATATATATATATACACATAATGTGTGTGTGTACATTTTTTTTGCTTTTTTGCAAGTAGCTTAGGTGCCTAAATTTGTCTTGGTATCAGTAACTTACAGTGCCCAGTACAGCGGGGCTCTCAGACTGGTATAGGGGGGAAGCAGTGCAAGTCATTTGTGCTGTGGTGCTCATGTACAAACAATAAACGTGCTATTAGGAGAGAGCAGAAAAACAGGGAATAGGCTATATAGCTTGCTGCTCATCCTTTCGATGCCTAGTCACAGGCTAGGGAGGCATAAGACTAAATGCAACAGAGAAATATCTGATCCTCTCCTCCACTGCACAGAGATATGCTGTGTGGCAGCACTGTTATTCTCAAGACTGGATGAACAAAAATACAAATCCATTGACAGGCAAAACAGCTCCCACATATATATTTAATCTGGGTATATTCAATCGTTTGAAAGGAGTTCTTCCTACCATGATAACATTACAGTACTGATTTTGGTGCAATACTGTCCAATTATATAAGACACTCTGAGATTCCAAATAATACAGCAAAAGACCTGAGAAGAGGTTAAAGGAATTTTAATGAGGTAGACGGTTTTGTCCCATTGCCCTCTGCTGAGGGAAGTTTGTGCCATGTGTTATTTCTAGTTGATATTTCTCTACTCAGCACAGGTAACAAAAATGTTGGAAGCCATCTTTAAAAGATGTACTAAAATGTGAGTGAAGCCATCCCCACCTGAAGAAGACCGTGATTAGCTATAGCAGCCACTAGCGATAATCGCTAGAGAATCTGGCAGGCTGGTTGTACCCAAGGTGATTGATCAACTTGGTACATTCAGCCTGCCAATTAATGGTTTTGAATCTTTAAGAGATTTAAACCGTGTATGGCTGGCCTTAGTAACACTGGATTGTAATCAGGAGGACAGTCTAGCGTTTGTACTCTGCATAGAATCTCTTTGCCCCTTGTAATAGTTAAAATGGTAAAGTGACGCAGTATTGGAAGTGTGAATGTTTTTTAACCTAGTGTCACACAAAGTACCTATTGTGAGAAACAGCCCAGAGATAATACAGGAGGTAAGGTATGTGCCCTGTAAATTGTGGTTGTGTTTCAGCTAAAAGTCTGCAGTAAGGATTCTGAAATCAGGCTGGGAAAGAGGATGGGCTCCCTGGCCACCAGGCCATATCATGAGTTTGCCACAAGATAGGAGATGCCTCAGGCCTTTTCAAAAGGAGAAGTTCCTGTCTTTGATTGGGTAAGGCAAAACCACTGGCCAGGAGGCTGAAAATATTTGTTTGATGCACTAATGCAAGGGAGACTTTTCTATTCAAGACTTAGTTGGCAGAACTGTATAATTATAATTATATTATAATATAATATATATATATATATATATATATATATATATATATATATATAAAAAGTTATGATATATATATAAATGTTATGGGAATTCCTAACTTACCTTTTGTGTGGAGTTGCCATTTGATGCTAAACTCACAGTGAATACACACGTTTCAACTTGGAGCCATAAAACACCTAAAATATATATTTTGTATCGGTACACACATTTCTGGAGTACACATTCCTCATGTGATACAATTTCCCACCTTAGTAGCACAGTTTGACAATAACTGCTGGCCATCATCTCTGCAAGGTTGAAGGTTGCCCTGCAGTGACTGCGCATAATGGTAATCAGAAATATTTAGTCAGCAGAAATTGATTACTGTTTATAGATATTGCTCAGGGATTCTGAAGAAGCCAGACAATCATGATTCATGAAACGTACAATTCTTTGTGGAATAGACAAATCTTTATGCACATATTTAGGAGAATCAACAAACTGACAATTCCCTGATTTCCATGGTATTCAAACCAATTCATTCATCACTCTGCTTCATTATTTCAGACAAAAGATCATTCTGTATATGACGAGCATTGCTTCTAGTACCTGCTGATCCTGCAATCAATACATCTATAAACCTACAAAGCCATGGGTCACGTTGCCCATGACTCTACAGGAGCTTGTGCATAGAAGTAATAGGTCAGCCCTTGCAGACAATATATGCAAAGTGGTATCCACAATAACAAAGATAACAATATAGTATTGGAATTAGGGGGGTCTATGATAAAATCCATGATTACCTAGGGCTATGGATAGTTAGGCAATGGCAAGAAAAATCCCAGAGGGAAGGGAGTGGGGGGTAAGGAGGCGTATTTTGTTGTTGTGGTAATAAAGCAACAAAGCATATCCAAAGTTAGCCTTACTCCTGTATTCAGATTTGAAAGTCTAAAAATCACTCATCCTTTGATGATGCCTTCAATAACTCAACTCATTGTGAATGATTTGAGTACCATGTCTTCTTGATTTTTGTAAACCAAAAGCGGAGGCCTACAACTGCACAGTGAGCCAACATGTTCAGCTTCTGCTCTGCTGATAGTGTGCAAATGGTTTTGAGACTTTGTCCATGTGTCACTGAGGAAATCCATAAGTACATTAATGGTGTGCACTCTTTAAAGTCTGCAATACTCAAACGAAATGAGGATTTCTTAATACAATGCTTTTTGTACCAAGAATTTAATAATAATTGAAATATCTTGTATGATAGTGGGTCACGAAATTAGCATGAAATGAGGTCCAGAGACTTGTAGTCTCCTTGATGAAAAACTATTGGATGTGCTCTCACGAGCATGGGTTTCAGGACAGTTGAGATGTGGCATCTTTTCGATCATTGTAGAAAGGCGTGCCAGAATGGGTCTAGGTGGATGGTTGAGGCAGTAGCTGTGGTATGCTCCCTGATTTCCTGGAGGGCCTGGGGCAGCAGACACTTCCCCCCCCACAAGCCCACAAAGTGGTCTTTGAGAGTATTTACAGAAGCAGCACACTTGTTAACAACCTTCAATATTTCCCCCGGAGTAGATTGCTCAGTATCATCAGCAGTGTCAGCCACTTCAAGCAGTGTGTGTTGTGAGGCAGTAGGGGTCTCAATGCCATGCAGTACTACAGCCGCCTCCTGTGTATCCAGCCCCAAAGCCAGAGAGGATGCTGTGTCCTCCTGCAAAATCTGCTCTTAAGCCCGAGATCTTTGAGCATAATACAACATATCCCTGGCAGTCTCCTTCACGGGTTTACTTACAGTGTCCTTGGACTACTGATTCCGGGGGACATGCTGTGGTAAGGCCAACTGGGAGCCCTCTTGCTGTTCTGAGGCTGCTGCTTCCTCCCTGCTTTTTATGGGTCATCACGCTGGCGATGTGAGCCAAAGAGGAGCCAAAAGGGTCACCAAGCTATTCAAAATGGATATGGACTGGCTCAGTGAAGGATACTAGCTGAGGTAAGGATCGATACAGGCTCTTTAGCAGTAGCTCTGTTAGATGCAGCCACCCACATGCCGCTTCAGGCCATGCCCCTCGAGATGTGGCATCCTTCCAGTGGGCATTTTATGCTGGCGAATGGATGAAGATAGGTTAAGATGATGTGAACAAGCTACTTTCCATTACCCATGATTTTTTTTCCTTTTCTGTTTTTAGGTTTAAAAAAACTACATTTGATCTTGGCCAAGGTTCAGTATTGATATTACTGGAGCACTTTTCATAGAGTGATGAAAACATTATAGCGAATGAGCTACTTGCTGATACCAGACAGAAGAAAGAGAAAGTGCACATTAACTAACAATGTGATGAAAGGTTTGAAAAATTATTGGCTTGCAGACACACCTGGGACTAATATTTTTTTAATTACAATTAAAAAAAAAAAAAAAAAAAATTGTATTGCATCTGGGCTTCTGCTGTTTGCCTGCGTTCACACTGCACTTGACCAAGCTAAAATGACCAAGATGTATGCTGTTGCCTCCCCCTGCCTCAATTCATGACTGCCGAGAGTCATAGGCTCATTTATGACCAACTAATAAACCAATCCCTTGCCCCTCCAAAGAGACATGAAAGCTCATTAAGTTGGAAAAAGGGCAAGGCCACAGCTTTATTGAACTTTTCAAAAATACAACTTTCCAACAATGCCAGTCACAGTATACCTTGAGCACCTATAAAACAAACTCACAGTCTAAGAGGCCTATCTTTACCATCAGTGCCAGACAGGCATTAGACTAACCCCAGGATTTAACTTGAGGGCATAGCCCATAAAGCAACATCATCAATTGCTGGCAAGGTCAAAACTGCCAATAAATCTGTGACAAAACATCACAACGGGTGGGAGGGTGGTCAACTCTTGTGACAGCTGAATCTCCTCAGAGCAGTTGGATGTGCCTCAGGGTAGCCTTTACCTAGAGTTCAGGCTCCACCCAGTCACCTCAGGTCTTTGTAGCCAATCCTAAGGGAGCTACTTAA
The DNA here is from genome assembly GCF_905171775.1 of Rana temporaria. NCBI lineage: Eukaryota > Metazoa > Chordata > Amphibia > Anura > Ranidae > Rana > Rana temporaria. Next base: position 91,917,138 of record NC_053496.1, read on the forward strand.
CTTCCCTTTTAGGTTCACACCCACAGTGGATTTCATGCTTCCAGCAGTCAAGGCTCCCTTTCCCTAAAGGCGGTTCAAGGGGCTTTTATTCTGCATACGGTTTGTAAAAAAAAATAAAAAATCATTCCTCTCCAGAGCAGTCACATGATTTCCACAGTTCCAGCTCCCCTGTATCAATGAGCCACATGGCAACAGGGCTAAAAATTGTATAGGGCTGTAACCCAAAGGCATCCATTGCTTCATTGTTGATGGGAGTTCCCTCCAATCAACCACAGCAGCCTCTCCCCAGCGTAAACGGGGAAGCTAGAACTGTGCGATCACGACCGTCTGAAGATTAATAAAAAGGCATTTACACATTGAGATTCTTTACAATCATATGCAGCATGTATAGAAGTAGGAAGGAGACCATGTTCTGAGCCTCACAAGCCTCACAAGCTGCTCTCCTTCCTAAAGCTCAGAGTAAACTTTAAAGTATATAGTCCGGTATCCACCTGCTTCTCTAATGCATTTCTTCAAATTGTAGGCTAGATCCATTAAAGTTATTCTGGCCCTAAAAAGGAGAGCAGCTTCTTTTTTTGTTTGTTGGGATACTGTTTATAGATCATGGACTGTTTGGAGCCAGCACCCATCGGTCGGTGGAGCAGGGGAAAGAGACAGGTACGGGGTGGTTGGGGTTGTCTGCGGAATGCATTTAGGACCTTGATCATTTTAGCTATCCTTTCTGCTTAAATTGTAATATTAGTCAACATTAATTCATTTTATCGCAGATTCAAGATACACTACATTGAGACATTGAAACTTGCTAAGTGACTCATTTAAATCTTGGTATTCATCTTAAAGCGGAGTTCCACCGAAAAGTGGAACTTCCGCTCATCTTATTCTCCCCCCTCACCTCCGGTGCCACAATTGTCACCTTTCGGGATGGGGGGGGGGGGGGGGACAGGATACCTGTCCCACTTCCAAGAGTTCCTGCCACGGAGCTGTGATGTCACCGCGGGTCTCCCTCCTCCTCCTCCCCTAGCCCAATAGGAGAGAGGAGCGGGGCCTCACGCATGCGCAGTAGGGTTCCCGGCGTGAAGCCGAAAGGCTACCCTGCCCAGTTCCCGTACCCACAATGGCAGCGGAGCACCCGACAGCTGATGGAAACATCGCTGGACTCCAGGACAGGCAAGTGTCAATTTATTAAAAGCCAGCAGCTGCAGTATGTGTAGCTGCTGGCTTTTAATGTTTTTTTTTTTTTTTTTTGCGGAACATCGCTTTAATAAGACGATTAATGTAATTAATAGATTAAACTCTAATGCCTCGTACACAGAGATAAATTATGGTGCATTGATCTGTTTTAAGCATTTATGAACTAAACAATATATAAACCCAGCATTTCATATTACTGATATGTGCCTGCCATTTCCTGTGCTCTTGGTATTGCTTGCTTTGTGTGAAATCCGTGGTGTTTCTGCCAGTCCCCCTGCTCTCCTATTAAAAACTGAGCACATTAAGCAGGGGAACACACCATGTACAGTTCCCTAGCTATGCTGGGATTTCAGCCTGCTCTCCTCCAATGATCAAACTTGTCCTGATACACCTGGCCACACAGCCATTCACTGGGAAGCTCAGTGTACTGCTGTTTCTCCTCCCCAGCTTATGCAGCTGGAAAAGGAAAGAATGTGATTACAAAATAAAAAAATAAATAAAACAAGGTGGGGGTTTACAATCACATTAAAATAAAGGTATGTTTATTTTAAATCACATTTACCTAGGTGGATGCATCCCTGAGCAGAGAGCTGGTGACTGTCAGCAGCTCTCTGCCCCCCCCCCCATGCTCACTGAAATGCTGGGCTGTGGAGGTGGCAGGAGCAGCCAGTTCAGGCTCTCAGCAGCTCGATGAGAGGCTGAGCCAGGTGCCGGTCCAGGCATATAAGTAAAGCAATCTGTTTTACAAGTATACTAATTCTGCTTTGATCTAATGTTCAAGAATTATTAAGTCAATCCAATGTGGTATTAGCCATTGCCACCTATAATTGTAATTCTGACTTTCAGAAATGTTCTGGAAGAATATATTTTTATGTACACGCTGCAGGGAAAAGGAGTGACAGATCAGGCAAGGCAGAGCTGTGACTGAAACGCATTTGTGTATGCCAGATTGTCTTTGTAAATAATCTTTAGTAGAAGCCTACCTACTGAATCATTCTATTCTCACAGCATCTACACAAAGAATGAAACACCCAGCGTAATAAAGATAATGTGAATAGAATATTTTTCATGGCAGAACCAATTCCAAACTTAGAATAACTGCATGAAAGCAGATGAGAATGATAAATAATCATTAAAAGAGAAAAGCCCAAGCACTGAAAAAGTGATCATTTTTGAAGTGTCTCTGAAAGCCTAATTGGATATAATCCTCTAACTAGTCTATTGGGCAGGATAAATGTCTTGGTGTTGGACATAATCCAGCTGTCTGAACAGCCGGGCGCTGATGGACCACAGGCACATGCATATTTAGTTTTACCCAGATGATTGTCACATATGAAATTGACTTTCTTCCCGGCTACTCGGAGCAAGCTGAATCATATCCAAAACTGGGAACTTTCCGATGGTCACTGACATCTCATCACTTTGATGGCAGTCCAATTAGAGATTTATTCCTAATTACATTCTGAGCAGCTTTTTGCATTATTTAGTTATTTATTACCCAGGATTTTTATACCACATTAAGGTTTTTTTTTTTTTTTTTTTTTTTTTTTTAAAGGCTAGTGATTAAAAATGACTAGCTGTGGATCCTTAGCCAGCCACAAGCAGATGTGGGCCCCACTGATGTACGAATGTAAGATATATACCACTGTTTCTAACGGAAACTTTGCAAGGCAGAATGGACTTGGATCTGCAATGATTTCCAAGATGTGACCTTCTAAGTTGTTCTACTTACAAAAACTGACAGCAGCAGAGAATAGCTCCAAAGTAGATAAAATCAAAACTTCTTTATTAAGTACAGCAAAATAAAATGACAGGAAACGCACACAATTCCAGGACAGCCAGTAAACTCGTCCCACATGTCAGTGCCCAATCATTACTATGGGCACTGATGCATTGGACGCGATTACTGGCTGTCCTGGAATTGAGTGAGTTTCCTGTCAATTTATCTACTTTGAGTGCGGCCAGGCGGCTTCTACACCAAAGAGGATCTCCACAATCTATTTGGCTTGTGGTGTAATGTAACAAAAATGTAAACGGATGTGCCACACCACTGCCAAAAAGGTCCAGGTACAACTTCTTTCCAATAGCCCAGTAGGTTGTACCCCTGACGTTTATTTGCAATAAACACATATCTGGACTATTTAGCAGTGGTGTTGCACTTCTATTTACATTCTTGTTACATTACACTACAAGCAGTATTTATAGGCCATCCGAAAAAAAATGCTAAGTATGAGGTATAACCACACACAGAATTGGTATGGTGGAATATATCTGACCCTCCTGCAAGAACGATCAAGCGGCTGAACAGCCGCTATGATTATTCTTACGATGAAGAGAATCGCCGGCTAATTTTTTTTTTATATCTGAATGATGCCTGTAACTGTTACAGGCATCATTCAGATATTACCACTGAAAGCCCAGGATGTCATATGATGGAAGTGGTTAAAGAGGAACAAGGAGTCCAAGAAGTGATTGTTTAGCTCCCACAGAGCCCTGATCTCAACATCGAGTCTGTATGGGTTTACATTAAGAGACAGAAGAATTTGAGGCAGTCTACAGGCACAGAAGATCTGTGCTTAGTTCTCCAAGATATACTGAACAACCTACCAGCAAAAACCTGTGTTCAAGTGTACCTAGAAAAACTGATGCCGTTTTGAAGGCAAAGAGTGGGAACACTAAATATTGATTTGATTTGGATTTCTCTTCTGTTAATTTACTTTACATTTTGTTAATTGATAACAATTAACTATTAAAACTATTTCTGAATGCATTCTTTATTTACAGCATACTGTAGATCATCATACATACACACTTACAAATGTATTCAATGGGGCTGGTGGCACAATTCTAAATCCCACTTAGCCACAATGGAACAATGTCGTGCGCTCATACTCCTCAATAAAACAAAGTTAAAAAAAATATCTAATTGTTAGGCTTATAGATTTTCACTTACACAGCTGTGCTCTTAATAAACCTAATAGATGCATTAAAGTGTTTTGGGTTTTGACCTGCCCTAATGTCAGTGTGCTATGGTAAAACGTAGGAGGAATGAGTACAAGTATCCTAGTGTCAATTCTTCTTCTCTGGTGAATGGAATGACCTTGAGTGCGTATTCAGGGAGGTCATGGTCAGTCTGTGTACAGAAATTTAGGTTGTGGGCGTTATTATGTTGAATTAGACAGATGGCAGTATATTGATGTTAGCAGACACAATGAAGAAAGAGACAGCCTTGGCAAATTTAAGCACCGACAAAAGATAAAGTGTTTCCACGGTCCTATTCTCCATCATAACAATCAGTTAAGAACCATGACATTTTTTTTTTTGCTGGATCTAAGCTATGTTTCACCAAGTTTGATGTATCCAGGACAGCACTTACTTCCTTAATTAGATTTATGTAACTAATTGAGTGATAGCCTCTTAAAAAAAGTCCTGTTGATACAATAGCTAGGTCTCATCTGGCTACAAACCACCATCAGTACAAAAATGCAATGAGTTATCCTCTATACATATGTGTCTTAATACAATTATGAGATAAGTTGTCATTTGTTGGACTATAGAACTGTGTTAGGCGTGACCAGATAGCATTAGATTTATGAGACTAAACCATGTTATTACTTTTGATGAATGAATGGAGCAGCATTGTAACAGATGTGTCCCAGTTTTGTAGAACTGACTTTGACAAATAACACCTAAATCCTGTATAAATGAATAACACAGGAACCTGCAAATCACTATTTACCATGAAAAAGCAGGGGGTATTACTAAATGTCATAGAGGCTGTCTTTACTGTAGAGTAATAAACGGCTGTGTGGCTAAATGAAAAAAAGCTCCTTTATGTTGATGTTAGATTATTATTATTATAAAGGATTTAAATAGCACCAACAGTTTGTGCAGCGCTTTACAATGTTAGGGCAAACAGTACAGTTACAATACAATTCAATACAGAAGGAATCAGAGGGCCCTGTTCGTTAGAGATTACAATCTAAAAGATGAAATACAAAAACGTTGGCTTCCAGAATATGGGTACATTTGACTTAATCTAGCATTATTTCTACCAGTAAGGCCCCGTACACACAGTCGGACCGAACCGATGAGAATGAACCGAAGTTCAGTTTCATCGGACCAAACCGACCGTGTGTATAGGCCATCGGTCTGTTTTCCTTCGGTCCAAAATTTTAAAACCGAACCGATGGACCGCTGCCCGATCGGACCAAACCGATGGTTAGTACAGAAAAGCATCGGTTCAAAACCCGCGCATGCTCAGAATCAAGTCGACGCATGCTTGGAAGCATTGAACTTCGTCTTCTTCAGCACGTCGTGTGTTTTACGGCACCGCGTTCTGACCCGATCGGATTTTGAACTGATGGTGTGTACACACATCAGACCATCAGGCCACTTCAGCGGTGAACCGATGAAAATGGTCCGTCGGACCATTCTCAGCGGTTTTGTCCGACCGTGTGTACGGGGCCTTAAAGGGTCAGTCTAACAAATGATATTTAGGTAATGGTGGATCACTGTGGTCGGAGAAAGACCTTGGCTTTACAATTTGTTTCTCCTTTTAACAGCGAGAGCTCCCTGCCAGAATTCCTGACAGTTTCTGTCCACCTGGGAGCTTTGGGTGCTCACGTCAACCGTTTCAAGCTCCAGCATCTTCCATAGCATTTTCCAAATTATAAATACATAGAAAATCCAATAGGGAAAGTGGGAATCACTCAAAATTGTCACCCATAATTACACAACTCTCACCAATGGATTCCCTGAGATTAAAAATGTTGTAAAGTTTAATCCTCCAGTATCTACCAAAAACGAAACTACAAGGTAATCTTTAGTTGGCCAACAGAACATAATTAGCAGTGCCAACTTTTGAAAATACTTAATTCTCTCCATCAGGCATTATGCAAAATGCCTAATATACAGTATATGTTTATACTGATTATAGAGATTAAGGCATGAAACAATCCAATCAAAACACGACAAGAAACTTCCAAGGTCTATCAAAAGATTGCACACCTGCTCTTAATTTTTGTTAGATTTAACCAAAATATCAAAAGTTAATCAAACTTCCATAAAAATTGTGGTGTTTCAAGAACACTGGGATCTCGTGGAAATGTGATGCCCAGGAGCTATGCTATCAGAGGCATGGAACATAGATGCACAGACTGACGACTTGCAGTGTGCGCCTCAAGTGAGGGACAAAACGCACATGCGCGAGTGAAGTCAATGACACAGACATCGGCGATATCTCCTAAACATTACATTTTGTAACACTTTTAAAGCCACCTACATGTGATTGTAAAACGCTTTACATGTGGTAAAGTTGGGCAGGGGAATTTACTTCCACTTTAATAAATGTGGTTTTAAACGTATTGCGCAACAAAGTGCTCCTCTTCTCTTCCTATATGAGTGTGAATCTACAACTGACTGCGAGTGTATAATGCCTATAGGTGGTCTGATAAGCATTGGCGGTCATTGCATGTGGCTGCTGAGCCTGCTCTCCTGTGTTTGTATGTGATTGAAGTGGGGCTTACATTCATTCATCAATCCATCCGCTAAAGGGTTTTCATACCAAGGAGCAGTCAGATCTGTAATAAGGTCTTAGGCCGCGTACACATGATCAGTCCATCCGATGAGAATGGTCCGACGGACCGTTTTCATCGGTTCACCGTTGAAGCAGACTGATGGTCTGATGTGCGTACACACCATCGAAACCGATCGGGTCAGAACGCGGTGACGTAAAACACACGACATGCTGAAAAAACCGAAGTTCAATGCTTCCAAGCATGCGTCGACTTGATTCTGAGCATGCGCGGGTTTTGAACCAATGCTTTTGCGTACTAACCATCGGTTTTGACGTATCGGTCAGCGATCCATCGGTTCGATTTTAAAGCAAGTTCTCTTTTTTTTTTGACCGATGGGGCGTACACACTGGCGGTTTGGACCGATGAAACTGAACTTCAGTCCGTTTTCATCGGTTTGGACCGAACGTGTGTACGCAGCCTTAGGCTCTGGAAGGAGGCCAATTTAATCCTGTGGGATACACTTTAGTGTGGTGTTCATCGGAAGCACTGGAATTTATATTTTATAAGAACTTTAAGATTGGAGCACCTAAATTTGCACATATTTTTGATATTTCACTGGGACTAATTATTTTCATCTGGATTATTGCATGAATTCTAAAATATGAGACTATTGATTTTTTTATATAGTATTTAATATCTATTGTTATGTTTATTGATTATATTTTTGTTGAATATTGATGAATTTATGTATAGCACTGCACTTTATCGGATAGCGCAATATTTTTTTTTTATCTACGAGGATATTCTATACTGTTAAGAAATGGGCAGCTGAAAATAATTAGGGACAGGACAACCTCGAAGATGACCCCCGCCCAACAGACTTGCGGATGTGACAAAAGAAAACATTAATTGTGTTCACGCAGAGGTAACGGCATCGCTGAGTTGACATCCGGACAATTGCTAAAGTAACAGGCATATCAAAAATCTAAAATCGAATTTCTTAAAATTCCCTTAAAATGCCAGGACAGTACATATACCCACATGACCCTTTTTTGGAAAGTAGACAGTCTAAGGTATTTAGTAAGAAGTATAGCAATTTTTTTTGAAGTTGTAATATTGAAGAATATAAATATATTTTTTTACACAGTCACCAGAGCAGTACAGCGTCATCATATGATGAGTATGGCAGGGTCACAACTCTTTTTCCTTCTACACTTTGATTGCTGTCATACTGATGATCACAGTAGCAACAATGTTTTAAACAGTAAATAATCGGTTACATTCATAAAAGCTGTGATTACTAGTGATCTGTGATTGGCCTCAGCTAATCACATAGTACAGGCTATGTGATTGGTACTATGTGATAGCTGTGGGGCAATCACAGCATCTCTATAGAGGAAGCACAATGGCGGACACATCGGTTGTGAGAGTGGCACGCTGCACGCCCCTAACCCTGAAAGGGCTGGATGAAGTACATGTGTACATGTACGTGATCTAGCCTGTCCTTGTCGCCGTCCAACCGCCCGCAGTAAAATGTACAGTGGGCGGACGGCAAGTGGTTAATAGTATTTTCTGTTTAGTGTCTTTACAAATCAGGAAGAATGATAATTTAAAAAACTGTTGGTGAAAAGGGAAGTTTTACCATCACAAAAAGGAGTAATGAATCGTTTTTTTAAAAGTTTATTTTATTGGTCTTCAGGTTTATATTTAATTTAAAACAACCATTTCTTGCTTAATTGTGATTTATTGGATTGTCACCATTTATTCTATCTGGTTCCTTGCATAAACCTTAAAAGTGATTGAAAATTAATGAAAAAGGGAAGAGAAAACAAAAGCTCTGTCTACCAATTACAATGTGAGAAAATAAAAAAGGATCAAACCTAACCATGCAGCCGTTTAAAAAAAGGAAAATAAACTGTAAATACTATATAGTTGAAATATAATGTAAAACTGTATAAATTTAAATAGTATAAAGTGTTAACATTAAACTCTACTGTTACTGAAAAAAAACAACATACTTTCCAGGCATGTTGTATGACAGATTCATATCTGTGTCTGTAGATGCTGGACTAAAACATGGAATGCAAGTACATTTTCTCAAATTGTACTTTTCGATATTGCCATAAATCTTGTGAACTGATAACTTCACATGCTCTCTGATTCTGCTGCAATCAGTTAGCATCGTTCCCAGATACCTCTATGGAGTACAGAACTACCCTATTTCAATGAAGTAGAGGAAAGGGGGATGTATTCTGTAGTTCTGTCCTAGGTTAATAATGTTGCTCCTCCACAGATGCATTGCACTGAGCATTGTCACCTCAGGACAGTGTGTACTGGCAGGATCACCAGGTTTAAAAAAAAGAATAAATACTTCAGCCACAACTGAGAACTGGTAAGCAATATATTATATTTTTCTTTAAGTTAGATATGCTTTTAGTGGAAATGTCTGTATGTGTAATCTGGGGGTTGGCAACCCGTCAATTGCAATCTTCCTATCGATCGTGACCAGACTATGGGTATATCGTGTCTCTGCCTTACCGATCCCCACATATGCAGAGTGGCATATAAAAGGAACACACCTAGTGTGCTGCATAGATCCTCAAACTGCCCACTTCTCTCATCCATCATAGGCGCTTGTATGTGACATCACATGGGATGGCTGACAAAAGAGGGCCGGCAGGGATCAGTGCGCTAGGAGAGTAAGCAGTGGTAAATCACTGCCATTTCCTTGCTCTGCATGTGAGAGAAGTTTCTGCTCTGGTGCGAACCCCCCCCCCTATTATTCACTGCCCTGCAAACACCATCCACTACTCCACTGACCTTGTCCACTGCCCTACTAACACCGTCAACTGTCCTACATGCCATTGACCTCTGTACACTGCCCTACAACCTACTGACCTCTGTACACTGCCCTACAATCTGACCTCTGTACACTGCCCTTCAACCTAATGACCTCTGTACACTGCCCTACAACCTAATGACCTCTGTACACTGCCCTAAAACCTAATGACCTCTGTACACTGCCCTACAACCTAATGACCTCTGTACACTGCCCTACAACCTAATGACCTCTGTATATCACCTTCCATCCTACTGACCTCTGTACACTGCCCTGCATCCTACTGACATCTGTACACTGCCCTGCATCCTACTGACCTCTGCCCCACATCCTACTGACCTCTGCCCCACATCCTACTGACCTCTGCCCCACATCCTACTGACCTCTGCCCCACATCCTACTGACCTCTGCCCCACATCCTACTGACCTCTGCCCCACATCCTACTGACCTCTGCACTCTGCCCTATATCCTACAGCCAGGCTAGCTTTGAAGCCAGGCATCCCATGCCTCATGATAGTCTTCTGTCACAGTCTTGTGTGGGTGACCAATAAAGATCCAATACATGAAAAAAACATGAAGTGAATGCCAAGTTTCTTACTTTTAAGGTAGGTTAAGTTTACATTTTTACAGAGACACTTGCTTTATTAGTATTCGTTACTTTTTATGTTCTGTTCCATGTTGTTCAGGTACTGCAGATCTCCACCTCTCAAAGGTTGCCTACTCTTGCTGTAATCAGTCCAAAAAATAAAATAAAAGAACCCTTATATCCCTGCAATAAAAATAAGGATCTATTGCATATTCTATTGCACTGCATGTGTCCTGTTAGATAAGTTTGTCAGATCATGAACTGATGGGGGTAGATTCAGAGAGAAGATACGACGGCGTATCTCCTGATACGCCGTCGTATCTTTGAGTCCGACCGGTCGTATCTATGCGCCTGATTCATAGAATCAGATACGCCTAGATTTGACTAAGATCCGACCGACGTAAGTCTCTTACGCCGTCGAATCTTAACTGCATATTTACGCTGGCCTCTAGGGGCGTGTACGCCGATTTACGCCTAGAATATGTAAATCAGCTAGATACACGAATTCACGAACGTACGCCCGGCTGACGCAGTACATTTACAACGTTTCTGTAAGGCTTTTCCTGACGTATAGTTACCCCTGCTACCCCAGTAGCTATGACTAAGCATTGATATCCAATGCGAAACGCGTCAGCTGTTTTTCCCACTGTATGCTGGTACCTGTAGTGCATTTTTCCTTCACCCAATAAAGGGCACGTCTTTTTAAGACTTTGGAGTGCGGCTGTCCATATTTTCCTTCTTTTGCTCATCCTGTGCATTGCCGGCACCCATTGGTTCCTGAGTGGACAGTGATTATCCTAGTGTGCTCACCTGGAGCGGCAGCTTCCCTACCTGATAGTTACCCCTGCTATATGAGGCATATCCTATGTTAAGTATGGCCATCGTTCCCGCGTCAAATTTTAAAAAGTTACATCGTTTGCGTAAGTCGTCCGTGAATGGGGCTGGACGTCATTTACGTTCACGTCGAATCCAATGATGTCCTTGCGGAGCAATGCACACTGGGAAATTCCACGGACGGCGCATGCGCCGTTTCGGAAAAACGTCAATCACGTCAGGTCAAGCCTGATTTAAATAACACACGCCCACCTCTTCAGAATTTGAATTAGGCGGGCTTACACCAGGCTATTTACGCTACGCCGCTGCAACTTTCTTTTAAGAATACGGCACTTGCCTGTAAAAGTTGCGGCGGCATAACGCAAATAGGATACGTTACACCTGCACAAAGAAGCGCCATTCTACCTGAATCTACCCCATGGTTATTAAAAAAAAAATCTGCAGCCTTGAATGACGGTTACCCCTATCCAAAGCTCAAGGACAATCACATCACAGAGGTCGCCTATCAAGCAAAGTCTGTACTAAATGAAGTATAGAAAAGACTTATTTCTGACAAGATACATTTTTTCCCCTTTAAGATTAACAAAAATCATAAGAGCATGATGTTTATCAAGTTAAATTGTTATCATGCAGAGTAATCACTTAACATCAACCACTGGAGATCTCCTTGTTGATGATATATGGCTGTTTCTCCATTGATCTGCTTTCATAGGAATGTAATTATATACTTTTCTCTGCTGTACAAAGCAAATAAAATGATAACAAATAGGACAGTCGATATATTAAGTAATGCTGTAACATCGTGTTTCTGTGAGCAAGAGCCAAGGCAAAAGAAGGACAAGTTTTAAACATTTAACAATTCTAAGGAAATGTGGCTGAGCTAAAGAAACCCCATGCCTGCCAAATCTGTTTTCCTTTATGCTGTTAAATGGAGACAACAGTGATACCTCCTCACAGCTGAAGTGTCTTGATTATTGGTTATGCAAGATCACAGCATTATGTAGGAACACAAGATGCAGAATTATTTTTACTTTCTAACTGCATGCTGCCATGGCTGAGTACTCACTAGTGGGAAAATCAATGGTTTTGATGCCTTTTATTTAAAGTTGACTATATTTTTTTTCTTTTAAAAAAGATTTTATTAGGATTCAATCCAACAGATTAGGCCAGCAATGAGATAGTTACAATGCATGTGAGACATGCAAAAAAAATCAAATGCCATGAAACAAGCAAATCGACAATGCCCAAAATTTGTAAGTAAGGCCCCATACACACGATAGAATCTATCCGCAGATAAATCCCATCGAATGGGTTTCAGCGGATAGATTCTATGGTGTGTACACTCCGGCGGATATTTATCCGCGGATATTTCCGAATTCCAGCAGATAAATATTTGTCGACATGCACAGAATATCTATCTGCTGGAATCGGATCCCACGGATGGATCCGCTCGTCTGTACAGACTCACCGGATCCATCCGTCCAAAGGGATTCCCCGCACGCGTCGTAATGATTTGACGCATGCGTGGAATTCCTTATATGACAGCGTCGCGCCCGTCGCCGCGTCATAATCGCGGCGACACGTCATCGCCAGAGGATTTCGGCGCGGATTTCAATGCGATGGTGTGTACACGCCATCGCATAGAAATCTGCTGAAATCCTCGAGAGGATTTATCCGCGGATACGGTCCGCTGGACCGTATCCGCGGATAAATCCTCTCGTGTGTATGGGGCCTAAGTTTCAGAATCAGTACTATGTTTTAATGAAAGTCCATAAGTCTCTAAATGAGGGAATTTAGGAATCCCAATTGCATTGTATACTGACTTGAGACATGGACATCCAGCTAAACATGGTAAAACATAGAAGTTCTTTGACAATAGGGTTATTTATGGGTGAGAATGCAATATACAACCATAAAGGTGCTTTAACCTTAACCATCCAAACCAGGACCCTGACCCGGCGGCCTGAAGGGCCTATAAAATAGATACACAGAATAAAGCTAGGAGTAAAAAATTAGAAAAGAGGAAGAAAAGAAGGCAGAAATAAGGGAAAGGAGAGAAGAGTCCTATGGGGTATGCGCCAATGAATAATTCAAATTGAAAGAAGCGTAATATCAAATCTAGAAGGTTGGATATATGCTATCCACGAATGCCAGACCCTATGTCCCGGAGTTTTCCAAGCCCTAGCAATAGTCAATTTAGTTGCAGTAAATAGATGCAAGGCTAATTGGTGCTCCGGTCGAAGCAATTCTGCAATTGGCTTGCAAAGAAGGGCCTAGAAGGGATCCCTTTTAAGGTTAGTGTGAAAAAATATTACGAAAAAGAGTGTAAACCCTGACCCATAGTATGCATACTTTCGGACAAGACCACCAAATGTGTGCCATAGTGCCCTCTTGTGAACATCCTCGGTAGCAGAGAAGAGAATAAGATGGGATGAAATGAGCCAGCCTAAAAAAAAAAAAAAGGGCCTCAGTGTAGATATATTGTCAATCACGATGCCTGCCACCACCACCGACCCCAAAAAAAACAAAAAAAAACAAAAAACGCTCTGCTCCTGACGAAGACTCCCACCGTCTGCCAGGTCTGTCATCTGACAGTACTTAAATAACTAAGGGGCGTTACCACACGGTGACCACTTTTTTTTGGTGAATGAGTAGGGGTACTATGTACCCGGTTTGGCGAAACACCAGAGTGCAGAAGGTTTTTTGTGTTACCCCCATACTCATTCACATAGGGGGGCGCGGGATCTGGGGGCCCCCATGTTAAAGGAGGCTTCCAGATTCCAATAAGCCTTCGACCCACAGACCTCCACAACCACCGGCCAGGGTTGTGGGGAAGAGGCCCTTGTCCCCATGTTGACATGGTGCTTTGGAGGGGCAGGAGTTATATCATCCTGCACCAGCCAATCAAGACAGCCAAAGACTAGCACCTGGAAGAACCCAGGGAGAAGGTGCCAACGCTGGTGATGGACCTGATGACTGTCAGACCATTGGAGAAGAGTTAAGTATTTCAGACATTCGTTCTAATTTAAAGTGATTCTCATAAGGTTTGCAATGCATTCTTTGCATTAAGGTAAAAATCCTTTCAGCAGCCGTCCCCCCCACCCCCCCCCCCCCAAATAAAGAGATTTTTAATACAGCTTACCTGTAAAATCTTTTTCTTGGAGTACATCACGGGACACAGAGCGGCATATTCATTACTATATGGGTTATATGGAGTACCTTCAGGTGATGGACACTGGCAATCTCAAAAACAGGAAGTGCCCCTCCCTATATAACCCCCTCCCATAGGAGGAGTACCTCAGTTTTGTAGCAAGCAGTATGCCTCCCAAAATGGTCCCCAAAAGAGGGGTGGGAGCTCTGTGTCCCGTGATGTACTCCAAGAAAAAGATTTTACAGGTAAGCTGTATTAAAAATCTCTTTTTCTTTATCGTACATCACGGGACACAGAGCGGCATATTCATTACTATATGGGATGTCCCAAAGCAATGCTTACAATGAGGGGAGGGAGAACATCTTCCTAAGACAAAAGGATTTAATTTAGAGATATACTCAAATCATAATAAATCCAACTTAGTTGAGAAAAAATACATTTTTAAATTTAACTCAAAAGGGAGCCCCCCGGAATCCGAGGGTCTCAAACTGCAGCCTGCAGCACTGCCTGCCCAAAGGCTGTATCCGTATTCCTTCTTACGTCCAACTGGTAGAATTTTGTAAACGTGTGGACAGAAGACCAGGTTGCCGCCTTGCAAACTTGAGCCATAGAGATCTGGTGGTGTGCTGCCCAGGAGGCGCCCATGGCCCTAGTAGAATGAGCCTTTAATGATAACGGAGGAGGCAACCCTTTCAAGCCGTAGGCCTGAGTGATTAACTGTTTAATCCACCTCGAGATGGTGGATTTTGCAGCTGCCTGCCCCTTCTTGGGCCCATCCGGTAAAATGAACAACACCTCTGTTTTCCGGATCTTCTCTGTAGCTTTAAGATAGGCCTTCATGGCCCTGACAATATCCAAGGTATGCAGCAACCCTTCCTTTCTGGAAGTAGGTTTAGGAAAGAAGGATGGTAATACCAAATCCTGGTTTAGATGAAAACTGGATATAACCTTTGGTAGGAAGGAAGGATGAGGGCGGAGAACGACCCTGTCCTTATGCAAAATAAGATATGGTTCCTTACAGGATAAGGCTGCCAGTTCCGATACTCTTCTGGCGGAAACTATGGCGACCAAAAATACTAACTTCCTTGTCAGTAAAACCAAAGGAATTTCAGCCAACGGCTCAAAAGGTTGTTTCTGTAAACTTGACAGAACAAGATTTAGATCCCACGGACAAAGCGGGGATTTAACTGGAGGATTAATACGTAAGACCCCTTGAAGGAAGGTCTTAACTAGCGAGTGGGTGGCCAGCGGCCGCTGAAACCACACTGACAAAGCTGAAATCTGTCCCTTGATTGTGCTTAATGCCAGTCCTTTATCCACTCCTAGCTGGAGAAAACGTAATACTCTATCGATGGTAAACTTGCGAGAAAGCCATCGCTTGGACTCACACCAGCCTACATAGGCCTTCCAGACCCTGTAATAAATCACCCTAGAGACCGGTTTCCTGGCTCTGATTAGGGTAGAGATTACTTTCTGAGACAGACCTCTACCCCTGAGAATCAGGGATTCAGCTTCCAGGCCGTCAAATTTAGATGCCGTAAGGCAGGGTGGAGGATCGGACCTTGCGATAGCAGGTCTGGCCGTAGAGGAAGAGTCCAAGGGTCTCCCACTACCATCTTTAGGATTAGTGAATACCATGCCCTTCTGGGCCATGCTGGAGCTACCAGGATGACTGGTATGTGCTCCACCCTGATCCTGCGCAGCAGGCGGGGTAGTAACTGGAGCGGGGGAAATACATAAAGTAGTTTGAACTGATGCCAAGGGCAAACCAGCGCATCGGTTCCGCAGGCCATCGGATCCCTTGAGCGGGATATGAACCTGTCTAGCTTCTTGTTGAGTCTTGATGCCATGACGTCCACGTCCGGCACTCCCCATCTCTGGCAGAGTGTCTGAAAGACCTGTGGATGTAGAGACCATTCCCCCGGCAACAGAGTCTGGCGACTTAAAAAGTCCGCCTGAAGGTTGTCCACTCCTGGAATAAATATTGCCGATATGCAGGGCACATGAGCTTCTGCCCATAGGAGAATCAAGCTCACCTCTCTCTGAGCGGCTTGACTCTTGGTTCCCCCTTGGTGATTTATGTATGCCACTGCCGTGGCATTGTCCGATTGAATTCTCACCGGGAACCCCTGCAACTTGGACGTCCAAGCCCTGAGGGCTAGTCGAGCAGCTCTGAGCTCCAAGATGTTGATGGGCAACTGCTTCTCTGGCTTTGCCCAAGTGCCTTGGCGAGTGCAACCATCCAAAATTGCTCCCCAGCCTGTTAGGCTGGCGTCTGTGGTTACTATCTTCCAAGCCACTGGGCTGAAAGACTTCCCCTTCAGTAGATTCTGAGGGTCTAACCACCAACACAGACTTTTTCGGATATCTAAGGCCTGTGGCCTCCTGCTCCAGGCTGACAGGATGGCAGCCTGCAGGATGCGAGTGTGGCTCTGGGCGTACGGTACCGCCTCGAATGTGGCCACCATCTTGCCTAGTAACCGCATACATAGGCGAACAGTTGGTTCCTTCTTGCTTAGAACCAGTAGAATTAATTCCTTGATGGCTTTGACTTTTATCAGAGGCAGAAACACCCTCTGTTGTTCTGTGTCTAATCTCATGCCGAGATATTCCAACTGCCTTGTGGGCTGGAATGCTGATTTTTCTCGATTTAGGACCCAGCCGAACCTCTCGAGGTACTGAACTGTGAGGGCCACTGCTCGTTCCAAGCCAGGAGACGAGTGATCTATGACTAGGAGGTCGTCCAGGTATGCTAGGATCGTGACCCCTTGAATCCTTAGATTGGCTAGGATTGGAGCTAGGACCTTCGTGAACACCCGGGGGGCCGTAGCCAACCCGAAGGGAAGTGCCGTGAATTGGAAATGACGTAGAGCCACCGAGAAGCGTAGAAATCTTTGATGTGGCTGGTAAACTGGAACATGAAGGTAAGCATCCTTTATGTCTATGGATGCCATAAAATCGTCCCTCTGAAGTGCGGCAACTGCTGACCGCACGGATTCCATCCGAAATGAGCGGACCTTTAGGTATGCATTTACCATTTTTAAGTCCAAAATTGGCCTGACATCGCCGTTGGGCTTTGGGATAATGAATAGGTTGGAGTAGAAACCTAGCCCCTGTTCTTGGACTGGTACCTCTACTATTACCTCCTGAGAGAGTAGATGATTCAATGCCGCTATTAATGCGGCTCCCTTCTTCGGATCGTTTGGTACTCTTGACTCCTGAAAATGAGGAGGAGGAAACTTTAGAAAGTCTAGTTTGTAGCCTGTAGCCACGGAGGACCGTACCCATTTGTCGGGAATGCTGGCCTCCCAAACCTCTCTGGGCAGGAATAAGTTTAAGCATCTGCTTAGCTTGATCCGATAATGCTTGCGCAACCCCAATTGCAGCCACAGCTGGCTGCACTACTGCCCTTGCAGTAGTGAAGGAGGTTTTAAGTAGCGTTTCCAAGCGTTTATCAACCGGATCCTTGAACACCTGTATGTTTTCTACAGGGCATGTTAAAGATTTGTTAACACATGAGATGGCTGCGTCTACAGCCGGGGCTGCCCATCTCTTGGAAAATTTCTCTTCCATAGGATATAAGGCAGAGAATCTCTTTGGTGGTACAAAGATTCTATCTGGCTTGGCCCAATCTTGGAACATAACTTCCTCTAGTAGAGGATGGATCGGAAAAACCGCATTGGTTTGAGGCGCTCTTAGTGAGCCCAAAGCTGAGACCGTTGATACTTGGAGATCTGGTACTGGCAAGTTGAACGTCCTATGGACCAAGTCTGTTAAAACTTGAACCCACCAGCTCTCCCCTTGGGAGGCTGCGCCAGACTCCTCCGTACCCGGATCCTCGATCCCTGAACCTACTTGGTCCTTGTCCAAGAGGTCTTCCCATTCCTCTGCGGAAGGGACCTCCTCATCTGAGGGTTCACGCTCGGGCGACGGGGATCTATTCCGTTTTCTGCCCCGCATAGCCTTGGCTATCATTTTTTCCATTCTTTTTTCCATCTCCTTTAGAGAGGTGGACAGTACCTCGTCCGTGACCACCCTAGGGTTGGACTGACCCGTGCCAGCTCCAGCCCCAGATCCCGATGGTCTCACCAAGGCTCCTTCTGGGGAAAGTAGCGGTAAGACTTTGTCCGAGACCCCGGACCCTCTGGGGGAATCCCCACCTTTTGTACCCTCCGAACCAGATGCCATGGTACAATACCGAGGTACGCCCGCTACTTAATGGTGTTTGGGAAAATAAATAGTTGTTGCCCAAAAACCCTTTCTGGGGAAAAAAATGCCTTTCCTTATTAATCTTGGTTTGTTTCTTTTTTTTTTTTTTTTTAAACCAAAGAAAGAAAAACCATTCTGTCCCCCTTTAGTAGTATTTGCCAATACAAACTGCTGAAAAGAAAAAGAAACCCTATCTTTAGGGTGAAAGACAGTCTTTTTGAAGACTGTAATACTCTTCTTTGGCCACTGTGTGTCCTCGGCGCCCCACGCTGCCGCTCTGGTCCTTCCTCTCTCAGTTCCAACACATCACTGAGCTGGGAACTCTTTTTTGGAAGGGCCGCCCCTTCCTTTTACCTACGGGCCCGCCCTTCCCCTTCAGAAAAACGGCGCGAAATTGCGCCGATATCACGGGGACGCGCGCGCGCGCCCGCCGGCGGGGGGGGGGGGGGGGAGGCCCACACGAGGAGGTCAGAGGCTGATCCTGCCGTCCAGGCCAGGATCCACAGAGCGGCATTTATTTCTCTGCAGCAACCGCCTGAACCTCTCTGAGCAGGCTTGCAGGTAAGAGCATTCACTCTCTACATAAGAAACCTCAATAGATTCCCAGGGGCTTCTCTTAAAGAGAATTGTCACTATACACACACAGGCCCTTTTCAATGCTACTAGCACCAGTTGCAATACTACCAGGGAGGTCACAATTATGGGGAATATACACATATAGAGTCATCCTATCTTAAGATATGTGACTCACCTTGCCAGATGCAGCGCATAAACCATAGGCATGTCCCGCTGTGACCTTCCCCCAGACAAAACCTGCTGCGAACCAAGTTCCGCAAGTTTCCCCTTCACTTACCTGCTCCATGCCGCAGGACTTTGCACAGCAAGAGGTCCAATCTTCCCCCATCTCCGTGGGGCGTCTAGACCTTCAGGCCCTGGGTTCCTATGAAGGATCCACTGTCCTGGGCCCATATAGCACCCTGGCAACAGAAACATTAGGCCCCCAAAGGTTTCTAAGTTCTGGGCCCAGAGTCCAGCTCTCTGTGACAGAAAGCATTATGGGCTATACCCCAATGGTTTGGGGTCCGGTTGCTGACCACTTTAGCACTGAGGCCTTTGGACAGAACCGGTTAGCCCACCTTAATCCCAAGGATGTGGAGGCAAGCTAAACCATGACCAACACCTAAGACACTGGCGTAAAAACTGAGGTACTCCTCCTATGGGAGGGGGTTATATAGGGAGGGGCACTTCCTGTTTTTGAGATTGCCAGTGTCCATCACCTGAAGGTACTCCATATAACCCATATAGTAATGAATATGCCGCTCTGTGTCCCGTGATGTACGATAAAGAAAATTACCTGAGTTCTATATCAATTCAGTGCTGTGCCCATCTGCAGTGGCTCCCTCCCTTCCAGGTTCAGCCAATCCAAAGAGGAGGGAGTGGGGCCAAGCTAAAGTGCATGCGTCAACAGATGCACACAGCCCGGCTCGGGAGCAAGTTTGCACATGCACAAACACAGGAAGCCGCTTCCTATGGTGGCATACGCAGAAGAGCAGCAGCAGTCTAGCATGCCAGCGGTGGACCCCAGAAGAGGAGGTTTAGGGCAATACCACAGCACAAAGCAGTAAAGAATAACAGGTTTCATTTTTGAAAAAAAATCAACTTTACTAGTCTACCGCTTTAAGCTGGCTAGACACTAATAGATACAGACTAAAGAAAAAAAAAACTAACAGCATCCTCCATCCATACAAATAGCATAGATGGACAAATCTACCCTGCCAGGCTATGGTATTCTGCCAGCCGTTTAGAATAACCAAGCAGTGCCTGCGGCCTGGTTCCCTTGAGTAATGGACTTTTGTTAAGCCAGCAGGGCCACCCAGCTTAATATAGACAAGCTGCATGAAATCATACCTCCCGACATTGACAAACGCAACAACGATATCTTAAATTACTGAATTGCCACATATCCTTGCATTTCTTTGTAGGTGACATTTTTCTTTCTCTTTAATTAAATAATGACAGTCATCAGTAGATGAGCACAGTGTGAAACAGCAGGTTTGCTGCTGCATTAGAGACAATAGCCATTTGCTTTAACAACCAGTTGATCTTCATTTGATCTACAGTACTTATAATACCATTAAACAATACTCATGGTAACAAACTCAACATACTGTCAAGTCTTTTTTTCAAAGCCAAGGCTCTGTCACATGTCCCTACATGTCTTGTTCACTGGATAAAGGCACCCACAGGGCTTTGCTACACTAGTGATTACTCAATTGAGCTACTGCGCAACAGAGATTTTGTATTACTAACGCAACACTGACTACGGGTGACAAGCTGGTAGGACTAAAGACAGTCACAAACAATCAAACCATGCCACAAGAGTCAGGGCCTCAAAACCAGGGATAGCAAATATTGTTATCCAACACTTGTTACAAAACTCACAATCCTATGCAGATTCATGTCATTTTTATGAAGGGGAACTAATGTTTAGTTTAATAGTTTTACATATACATATTTCTAACAGTTTAAGGATAATAAAGTGTGCTTCTATCAATAGTTTGTAATCATGTACCTTATATATTATATACAATCAGTCCCACCCCTCATACCAGAGTGTAATCGCATCACTTTCCAAATCTTGCTGCTTTAACCTTTTTGCTGCCAGAGCCGCTTTTGCGTTTTTTTGCACGCAGTTAAAAATTTATTTTCGGCCTGAAGATTACACAAAACTCCCAAACATTATATATTTTCTGAAAGCAGACACCCTAGAGAATAAAATTGTGGTAGTTCCAATTTTGTATGCCACTCATAATTACTACAAAGGTCTAGGGAAATCAAAATGCCAGTAAAAAAACAAAAACACACTAAAATTAATTTTAGGGCACACAAAACACAATAAACTACCTACATTTTGTTAAAACATAAAAGATGCGGTTGCACCGAGTAAATAGATACCCAACATGTCAAACCTTAAACATGTCAGTACCCTATATTTTTCATAGAGACGGCTTTAAAAGCCCCCTATAGGTCATCAGTTTAGTGTTATGAAGGGGGGGTCTAGTGTTAGAATTATTGCTCTCATTCCAGCATGTGCAGTGATGTGTATTGCAATTAATGTTGTCAGGCGTAGGCACCTCGCCACGTATGTTTGTATGTGTGCATATGTGAGGGTGGGGGATTTTATGTGCTTGGGTGTAACATTTTGTAATTATTACAATTAAAACAATTTTCTTCATTTTTTTTGGGGGTGACAGGTTTTCTTTAGACATCCAGAGTCTAAAAGACCCTGCAGGTCTCCGCTGGATAAAATACAATGCACATCGCACTGCCTTAGATTCTTTTTTGGGCTTTGATGACTGGGGAAACCGTCAACCGGGCACCCTAAATGATGTCACTTTCGGGTCAACAACTAGAAGGGGAGTAGAGCAGACCTGCTCTTCCCCCCCCCCCCCGCTTCTCTACCCAGTGGAGGGGGGAGCATTCAGGCGGCAGCCCAGGCGTCGGGTCAAAACTTCTGCTCGCAATGGCGACCTGGCACCTAGGGTTTGTCGAGTCCTGACCCAAGTTGTCCATTTTTCTCCTTCCTAGAGCTTCTGCTCTCTAGCTCCCCTGTCACCTCCTCCCTTGCGCACCTCCCTTGCGCACCTCCTGGATTTCTCCAGCACCTCTCCTGTCCTACTCTAATCTGTCCGACTAACTTGTTGACCTTTAGGTGATCTTAAAAGAGTTGAGTTTTTAGGGGAGACCTATCCAACCTCTACTTAAAAATTAAATTCTACTTTCTCTACCAGCTTATACCCCACAGTTACTGTATTACGGTACCTCTTGTAGCAATTTCCCCTCCCTTACGAGCAATACCCTCCTATCCCACTTGTACTGAATAATATTGGTACTGTACTGCTTCCCTTTACTTTGTAAAGTGCTGTGCAAACTGTTGGCCCATTTTAAAGCCTGCATAAGAATATAAAAAAATATACTACTACTACTACTACTAGGTCACTATATTTGCTCATTACATACACGGTTTGGTTTCCTACTAAATGCTGCACAAAATCATTGTTTTGTTCATCCCCTCCAAATTTGTCAAACAGGTCTGTCTGACTGAAATGTCTCAAATTACATGCAATATTCACAAAGTTCTTGTTAGCTGGAGTTTAAGTAATCTTCGCCTTGACATTGGGTCAGTGAAAGGAATCAGTGGGCTAGATTCAGGTAGGGGCGCGCATTGTTACGGCGGCGCAGCGTATCGTATTTACGCTACGCCGCCGTAAGTTAGAGAGGCAAGTGCTGTATTCACAAAGCACTTGCCTCCTAAGTTACGGCGGCATAGCGTAAATGGGGCCGGCGTAAGCGCGCGTAATTCAAATGAGAAAGAGGGGGCGTGTTTTATGTTAATTCTTGGTGACCTGACGTGATTGACGTTTTTTCCGAACGGCGCATTCGCCGTCCGTGGAATTTCCCAGTGTGCATTGCTCCAAAGTACGCCGCAAGGACGTCATTGGTTTCGACGTGAACGTAAATTACGTCCAGCCCTATTCGCAAACTACGTAAAAAATTGAAAATTCGACATGGCAACGACGTCTATACTTAACATTGCGTACGCCTCATAATAGTAGGAGCAACCTTACGCCGAAAAAGCCTAACGTAAACGACGTAAAAAAATAGCACCGGGCGTACGTAAATTTGTGAATCGGCGTATCTAGGTCATTTGCATATTCTACGCCGAAAACGACGGAAGCGCCACCTAGCGGCCAGCGTAAATATGCACCCTAAGATACGACAGTGTAAGAGACTTACGCCAGTCGCATCTTAGGCTAATGTCAGCGTATCTTGCTTTCTGAATACAGAAAGAAGATACGCCGGCGCAGCTTTGAATTTACGCGGCGTATCTATAGATACGTCGGCGTAATTCAATGCTGAATCTAGCCCAGTATGTGTAATTCACTGCAAGAAAGGAGTTTCTTTTAGTCAAAATAATAGGATTTGGTGACATATGCCCTACTGAAACACACAGGGGGTTATTTACTAAATGCAAATCCACTTTGCACTACAAGTGCAAACTTCAAGTGCAAAGTGCACTTGAAATTGCACTTGGAAGTGCAGTCGCTGTAGATCCGAGGGGGACATGCAAAGAAAATAAAAAACAGCATTTTAGCTTGCACATGATTGGATAATAAAATCAGCAGAGCTTCCCCTCATTTAGATCTACCCCTCAGATTTACAGCGACTGCACTTCCTAGTGCATTTCAGTGCAATTTCAAGTGCACTTTGCACTTGTAGTGCAAAGTGGATTTGCCTTTTGTAAATAACCCCCAGTGTTGAAAAAAAAGTAGCAAACCCTAAAGACCTTCATCATGTTTGATCATAGTTTCTGGAAGACCAGATATGGTTATATCACTAACAAACAAAAGATTTCCCAGCACACTTACCAGCCAGCCTGAAAAACAACCAAATTGACCCAAACAGTTTGTGTTAAAAACAGAGGGCCAGATTCTTGTAGTTTGGCGTATTTTTGTGTGGGTGTAACGTATCCTATTTACGTTACGCCTCCGCAACTTAGACGGGCAAGTGCTGTATTCTCAATATGCCCACAATATGAATGGAGGCGCCAGCGGAGAGGGGGGAGAGGAGCGACGCTCCAGGCGGCCGCATCGCTCGTGTGTTTATTAAAAGTCAGCAGCTACACTTTTTTGTAGCTACTGACTTTTAATAAACATAAAAGGGCTGAAACTCTGCTTTGAGTAAAACATTCATAGGTTGGTTAAGAGGAAACAAAGCAGACTATTCTTCTATCAGAAATTTCAGACACAAGGGGCCAGATCCACAAAGAAGTTACGCTGGCGTATCTATTGATACACCGCGGAACTTCTAGTTTGCTCCGGCGTATCTTTGTTTTGTATCCACAAAACAATATACGCCTGAAGCTGGGCTAAATCCGACTGGCGTATGTCTTAGTACGCCGTCGGATCTAAGGTGCATATTTACGCTGGCCGCTAGGTGGCGTTTCCATCGATTTCCGCGTCGAGTATGCAAATTAGCTAGATACGGCGATCCAGGAACATACGTCCGGCCGGCGCATTTTTTTGCGTCGTTTCCGTAAGGCTTTTTTCGGCGTATAGTTACCCCTGCTATATGAGGCGTATCCTAAATATGGACGTCAATCCCGGGTCGAATTTTGAAAATTTTACGTCGTTTGCATAAGTCGTTTGCGAATAGGGCTTTGCGTAGAATGACGTTCACGTCGTAAGCATTGGCTTGTTGCGGGTTAATTTGGAGCATGCGCACTGGGATACCCCCACGGACGGCACATGTGCCGTTAAAAAAAAACGTCATTTACGTCGGGTCAAGTAAAATTAACATAAAACACGCCCACATCTTTAACATTTAAATTCCGCGCCCTTACGCCGGCAGATTTACGATACGCCGCCATAACTTTAGAGGCAAGTGCTTTGTGAATTCAGCACTTGCCTCTCAAAGTTGCGGCGGCGTAGCGTTACTACGATATGCTACGCCGGACTAAAATTACGATCCGCTACGTGGATCTGGCCCACGGACTTTTGAGCCACCAAATAAATATTTGTCCTTTTCCATTTGTTCAATATCCAGCGATGATGTTGATTCCCATTGGGAGTTTTACTGAGGCATGGTCAAAACTGAGATGATTTTCATTTATTAAGAATCAATCCAAACATTACCAATGCCAGCACATGCATTTGGCGATTATATTATTTAAACATAAATGCACCATTACGAGCATCCCTGTTTTTAAAACCGCTAAGAATCAGTAAAACGTCAAACCTCTACCAACGGACAGATTTGTTCCAAGGAAAAAATACAAAATACAAAAAAAAAAAACGTCTAGGCGCTGGTTTGCTACCAAACATTTAAATTTCATCTAATGGGTAATATATTTTTAGATAGGAAAAGCCCTACAGTCTGAGCTAATGCCCAGCTGTTCTTCAGCTGACTACAGACAAGAGATGGCTGTCATATGTCTCAGACTGCTAAACAATCTTCTTTTCAATCAATCAATCTCAACAATAAACACTGCAAGGAGTTTAATAAAATGCACTGTTTATTCATTACTGACATTTTTTAAATGACTATAATGTGCCAGGATGTGCTGTCACTACAAACCCCCATAATCAGGCCAGGTGTTAAAAGAAACCTTTCATCCCAGGCATCCCTTTGAAGTGCAGCAGTCTATGCAAGTATGTCACACCAAAGACAGCAGTAGCAAAGTATTGTACCGGTACCGATGATTAACCAATTTAATACTGGGCAATTTTACCCCCTTCCTGCCCAGGCCAATTTTCAGCTTTCAGCGCTGTCATACTTTGAATGAAAATTGTGCAGTCACGAAGGAATGTACCATAAGAAATTTTTATAATTTTTTTCACAAAAAAATGGCTTTCTTTAGGTGGTATTTAACCACTTAAAGTGGAGGTTCACCCTCAAAAAAATTTCTGACATCACACAGAGTCGAGCCATCCTACCGACAGAATGCCGGTGTTTGTTTTTTTTCTCAGCACATACCTCGTTATGTGCGATTTTCACCTCACGGCAATCCCGCGGGAGTGGGCGTTCCCAAGCACTGCCTGTGATTGACAGGCTTCCGAACGGCGCATACTGCGCGTCACAGATTGCCGAAAAAACCCGAACGTCGGTGCGGCTCTATACAGCGCCTGCGCACCGACATTCGGCTTCTGTCGGCAACCTGTGACACGCAGTATGCGCCGTTCGGAAGCCTGTCAATCACAGGCAGTGCTTGGGAACGCCCACTCCCGCGGGATTGCCGTGAGGTGAAAATCGTGATAACGAGATATGTGCTGAGAAAAAAAAAAAAAACACCGGCATTCTGTCGGTAGGATGGCGCGACTCCGTGTGATGTCAGAATTTTTTTTAAAGGGTGAACCTCCACTTTAAGGACCCCTTCACGCCAATATACGGTGGCAGAAGGGCACGGCTGGGCACAGGCATGTACCTGTACGTTGCCTTCAAGAGCCCAGCCGCAGGGTGGCGAGCGCGCCGCCGGCCTGAATCTCTGTGACCGCGCCCGTGAGACCCGATCGCCGCCGGTGTCCCGCGATTGGTCACAGGAGCTGAAGAATGGGGAGAGGTGAGTGTAAACACACCTTCCCTGTTCTTCTGTGTGGCAGTGACACTGATTGTCTGTTCCCTGATATAGGGAACGACGATCAGTGATGCCACGCCCCCCTGCAGTAAGAATCACTCCCTTTGAATAGACCTAAGTGAGTAAATTAACGATTCTGTTGTTTTTCTCGAACCTTTCTCTGTGTGTTTTTATGAAAATGCTCAATGTGTATCAGCTACTAGCGTTTTGTAAAATGATGTAAAATGTACCTTTAAAAAAAAGAATCACTCCCTAAGGGCACACTTAACCGATTAGCGCCCCCTAGTGGTTAACCCCTTCACTGCCATTGACATTTTTACAGTAACCAGTGCATTTTTATAGCACTTTTCGCTATGAAAATGACAATGGTCCCAAAAATGTGTCCGCCATAATGTTGCAGTCACACAAAAAAAAAAAAAAACGCTGATCACCGCAATTAGTAGTAAAAAAATAATCTGTGTCTGTCTATCCTGTTTGCTAGTTTTTACATAACAAAGGCTAAAGCGTAGATGTAAACCTTTGGATGCTGGAGCATTGAGAATCTCCTGAGAGAGAGCTGATGAATCTACGATCTGTTGAGAAGTTCCAATCTCCATATCTACAATATGCGGGATGTGGTATACCAAACTCTTTCTGAAAGTCCAGGAAAGATTAAAAGGGAACATGCGTGAGAGGAATTCCCTCATCCGAGTTATTCCACAAAGGGGAGTTGGTTTTGGTCGGCATATTCAGTTCAGGGAGTGTTGGAGATAGAGTGACAGCCTTGGAGTGACCATATACAGTGGATATAAAAATTCTACACTCCCCTGTTAAAATATCAGGTTTCTGCAATGTAAAAAAAATAGACAGACATAAACCATATCAGAACTTTGTCTACCTTTCATGTGACCTATAAACTGTACAACTCAATGGAAAAACAAACTGAAATCCTTTAGGGGGGGGGGGGATAATACAAACTAAAATAATGTGGTTGCATAAATGTGCACACTCTTATAGCTGGGGATGTAGCGGTGTATAGAATTAAGCAATCACATTCAAACTCATGTTAAATAATAGGAGTCAGTACACACCTGCCATCATTTAAAGTGCCTCTGATTAACCCCAAATAAAGTTCAGCTGTTCTAGTAGGTCCTTCCTGACATTTTCTTAGTCGTATCCTACAGCAAAAGCCATGGTGCGCTGAGAGCTTTCAAAGCATCAGAGGGATCTCATTGTTAAAAGGTATCAGTCAGGAGAAGGGTACAAAAGAATTTCCAAGGCATTAGATATACCATGGAAGACGGTCATCATCAAGTGGAGAAAATATGGCACCACAGTGACATTACTAAGAACTGGACGTCTCTCCAAAATGTATGAAAATAAAACTGGTAAGGGAGGCTGCCTTCGCATGGTAGGGGGGGAGATAAGGTGATGGGAGGCAAAGAGGCACGAAACAAGAACTTTTTTTTTCTCTCCTCTCTTTCTCTTTTCTTTTTTCCCCCTGTCTCCGCCTCCTATCCTATTAAGTGGTGGAAGGGGGTTAAGGGAGGGGGAAGTGGGGTCACAGGATTCACTAAAGTCACGAAATTAAGGACTATTAAGTTCTGCACAAAATGTCTCTTTTTTTTTTTTTTTTTTTTTAGGGTGGTATTGAATTCCTCCTTTTTTGTGTCGTAGGGAGGTCATAAGTTGATGGGATCTAGGGGGTCTTGGGGGAGGCGGGGGAGGGGGGGCGCTCCTTTCTCTTCTTTTCTTTCCCCTCCTTCTCTTTCTCTCTCTCCCTAGCGTCCCTCCCTGCCTCTTGTAGGTGGGGAGCGGGACGGGGGGATTGGAGAGGGGGGGGAGGCCGATGGTGCCCATGGGGGGGGGGGTAATGTATGTAGGTATTTTTATTTAAATATGTACGGAGATGTCTTTTTGTATTCTTTCTTGTCATTGTTATTTGTTATTTATGTATGTGGTGCAATTTGGAAAATAAAGAAAAGAAGCAATTATAAAAGGGAGGCTGCCAAGAGGCCTACAACAGCATTAAAGGAGATGCAGGAATATCTGGCAAGTACTGGCTGTTTGGTACAATCTCCCGTATTCTTCAAATATCTGGGCTATGGGGTAGCGTGGCAAGACGGAAGCCTTTTTTTTACAATCTTATAAAGAAAACATCCAAGCCCGGCTAAATTTTGCAAAAACACAACGGAAGTCTCCCAAAAGCATGTGGGAAAATGCGGTGTGGTGGGGGTTAATAGAACTGAGACACTGACAGGGTCTGATCAAGTGTACTACCTGACTAAGCCTGCCCGTCCCTCCAAGCTCCTACATTCAAATGCCGCGTACTCATGATTGGTTCGTCTGATGAAAACGGTCTGATGGACCGTTTTCATCAGATGAACCGATCGTGTGTGGGCCCCATCGGTTTTTTATCCATCGGTGAAAAAACTAGGAACTTGTTTTAAAATTATCTGATGGTTAAAAAAACTATAGAAAAAAATGATCGCCTTGGGCACGTCCATCGGTTGAAAAATCCACGCATGCTCAGAATCAAGTCGACGCATGCTTGGAAGCATTGAACTTCATTTTTCGTCACCGCGTTCTGACACGATCGGCTTTTTAACTGATGGTGTGTAGGAAAGACTGATGAAAGTCAGCTTCATCGCATATCTGATGAAAAAATCCATCAGACGGTTTTCATTGGATGAACCGATCGTGTGAACAGGGCAATAGAGGCTGAAATTTAGCTTTCATAAGTGAAACATGATCTATGAATGGAGGCAGACCTTCAAATCATATGCCCCCCACATGTAAGGACTGTACGCTGCAATATATTGTATTATGTTCATACAGGAACGCCTTGGTTACATTTTTTTCTACAAAACTAATAAAAATTTCAAAAACATTTCCTGTTGAACCTTTACCGTATTGTTCAGCCTCATTCAACTTGAAAACATTTGGTTTCATGTCCCTGCATCTTGGTTCATTTGAGGTAGGTCAGCAAAAAACGGAATAGTTCACAATCTCAGCATGAAACATAGAAATAGGTGCACAGTGTTCTTACCTACAACAATGCGGACTACAGTGATGTTTTTAATGAATATGACAGAGAACCTACTGAATGCACTCCCAGGTGTTCATACCTCACTGTCCTTTTCAATGCTTAATATATTGTGGATTCAGTTACATTGTTAAAATGTATCATGGCAAAAAGAATCCGCATCAAATCTTTTATCATAACACCTGAAGCTATTTGTGGAAAGTTCCTATTAACTCCTGAAAATGAGTTCTCTTGAGCTTTGTTTGGCTTGCTACTAATTTTTAAATACATTGATTTCTGTCTCTAGAAACTGAAGAATGAATTGAAAGACATTTCTCTACCCAAACAGATGAAACAGCCAAAAGCTTCCGTACGAGTTTGACAGTAATTACGAGCTTGCAGGTTGCACCAGCTGTGATGGAAATCGGGCCTGTACTGTACACAATACAATCAATTTCACCTAAACTACACTGCAGAAACTAAATCGAATATATTAGAGAAGCTGCCCTGCTGTGGTCGGAATAGTTTCTTCACTTTATTGGTGCATCCATGCCTTTTCACTTATTTTTTTTAATAGTTTGTATGGCCTTTGTGGTCTGGATGAGAAGACCACTGTTACAGGTACTTACAAGTGTTGAGAGCACAGAGCATGACACAATGTAGACAGAAAACAACCATGTCAATCTTTTCAGGCTCTTCATCAAGTCTGGAATTGTAATACATTGGGGTTGATTTACTAAAGGCAAATATTCTGTGCACTGCAAGTGCACTTGCTCCAGAGCAGAGAAATTTGAAAAAGTTACGTCGTTTGCTTAAGTCGTCCGTGAATGGGGCTGGACGTCATTTACGTTCACGTCGAAACCAATGACGTCCTTGCGGCGTACTTTGGAGCAATGCATACTGGGAAATTCCACGGACGGCGCATGCGCCGTTCCGAAAAAACGTCAATCACGTCGGGTCACAGTAGTTTTGCATAAAACACGCCCCCCTGATCCAAATTTGAATTAGACGGGCTTACGCCGGCCGATTTACGCTACACCGCCGCAACTTACGGAGCAAGTGCTTTGAGAATACAGCACTTGCCCGTGTAAGTTGCGGAGGCGTAACGTAAATCAGATACGTTACGCCGCCACAATTATACGCGGCTCTACGTGAATCTGCCCCACTGTGTGTAAACAGTGAAAAGTACAGTGAAAGTACATGTGCTAATAAGTCCATATATAAGAAGAAAAATAAATAAAATGTATGTCCATCAGTATGGCATGTGGATTGACGGTGAAGAAAATAAACGTGTAGCCACGTAGATCATCATGGGAAAATTTCTTCCGACTAAATAAAATAGATGGAATACGCTTACCCGAACCAGTGGATCTACATGTCAGCGACAGTAGATCGTATAGGCATGGGAAATCCCAGAACGAATCGGCTCAACTTGTCTGGTGACTCAGAGTAGGACCCGACAGTCCTCGGCAGGAGACCCTGGATGGATGGTATCCTGGATAGGTGGAACAGACCAGAACTCACAGGGTATCCACCTGGTTTCCAACAAGTGTTGAGATGATTAGGGATGGAACAGCTCCAAAAATGTATTCCAAGAAAACCGGACAAGATGGACCCCAAATTAAAGGGGTCAAACACACTTGATAAACACAGTGATCACCTGTAATGTTCCACTCAGTCTACTCCAAATGTTAATCCCTCTCCTCCGCCAGGAAAAAAAGGAATGATTGAACAATGCCAACCGATCTCTCAGGTCTGTGTCTCAGCCTTAACTCTAAAAACCTGCTAATTGATGATGAAATAGAAATTCTCCAGGTTTTACATGGACCTACAGTGTCTTAAGCATTGGATATGTCATTGTTAAAGGGATGTTATTTTTTTTAGAGTATTTGTAGGCTTGAGTAATCTTCTGTAGGTTGCTCAGCCTCAGTGAAATAGCAAAACATTGTTCGACGGTCTATGTACATTTTGTACTTGAGCACCAAAATGAAGCTAGAGTCCACAGGAGTGAAAAAACAAAACGGTCAGGCTGGGGAAGACTGGACAGGTACACAAAAAGGTAGGCTGGGGTGGTTTACAGACAACAGCTGTTTTTACTTCTAGTTTGGTCTTGTACTTGTGCTCTACATAGGAAGGATGAATATAAGCACAAAGAGCTGACCATGGTCCTGAATCCCCTTATTCCCAATCTGTCCAAAAACAGGTCATGTAAACAGCTTTATGTGTACTGCGATAAATGGAGCCCCAAATTTATCTTGATGACCAATAAAAAGCTTGCCGAAAGTTGGTTACTAATACAGGCATTGTCTTAATGTGTTAGTAATCAACTTCACATCAAGGTTATGCAGCTCAAATGAGAACCTTCATCTCACCCAGTTACATAGACATATTGGGGCAGATTCACATAGAAATAGATGTGCGCAGCGTATCAGAGATACGCTACGCCGATGTAACTTACTGTAAGTTACGGCGGCGTAGTGCATCTCTGGCGGCGGAATTCAAATCGGCGATTAGGGGGCGTGTTTCATTTAAATGAAGCGCGTCCCCGCGCCGAATGAACTGCGCATGCTCCGTTTCCAAATTTCCCGCCGTGCATTGCGCTAAATGACGTCGCAACAACGTAATTTTTTTAAAATTAGACGTGAATTACGTCCATCCCGATTCACGGACGAAATTTCAAATTTCGACGCGGGAACGACGGCCATACTTAACATGGCAAGTCTAACTATACGCCGCAAAACAGCAGCTTTAACTATACGCCGGAAAAAGCCGACTAGAGACGACGTAAGAGAATGCGACGGCCGCGTGTATGTTCGTGGATCGTCGGAAATAGCTAATTTGCATACCCGATGCGGAAAACGACGTGAAAGCCACCCAGCGGACGCCGAAGTATTGCATTTTAGATCCAAAGGCGTACGAGGACGTACACCTGTCGGATCTAACCCAGATGTCGTTGTATCTTGGTTTAAGGATTCAAACCAAAGATACAACGCGGGTAATTTGAAAGTACGCCGGCGTATCAGTAGATACGCCGGCGTATAAGTAGATACGCCGGCGTACTCGCTCTGAGGATCTGCCCCATTGTATTTTACATTAATGGGGGCCTGGGAAATCCTCATATAAAAAAGGAGGAGAATCCCGTAAAACAATTTAAAATGTGATTGCTCATTGCAGTAGATTTAGTCCAGGGACCATACACGTCAACAGTGGTTCTGGAGATGCTTTCTTTAAAACAAAATCGGTAAACAATAATAAATAAATTTGGAATGGCGTAGGTAGTGATATTTCAAAGACAGGGGACAACAATAAAAAGGTAAGGAAAAAAATGATATATTTGCAAACTCGCTTGATCTGCCCGGAAATATTAAAGTGATCAGTGCTTTGGCAATGCAACAGGTTCCTTTCAGCACAGACCTCCCTAGCAGAACATACTTATCCTCCTTTCCTTAGCCTGCTGCTCCATTCAGGTAATAATTTATAATTCAATATTTATAGCTTTCTTGGTAGAAATGTATCTTACAGATAAATGATAGTATACAAGGTACCTGCTGATTACGATATTCTACATCAGGGGTCTCCAAATATTCTAAACAAAGGGCCGGTTTATTGTCCTTCAGACTCTTGGAGGGCCGGACTTTGGCCAGCTGGTGTAGAAATTTTCCTGGCATCATTGTTAGTGAACATCTGGTATTAGGGGGAGGAATGGTGCCTCATTGCTGGTATCATATGGGGTAATAGTGCTCTATTAGTTGTGTCAGTGGGAGAAATGGTGCTCCATTGTTGGTGTCAGATGGCAGAATAGTGTCTTGTATCAGTGGGAGGGATAGTGCCCCAAGGGCCGAATAAAGGCAAGCAAAGGGCCGCATACGGCCCTCGGGCCGCAGTTTGGAGACCACTGTTCTACATGATTAGAATTTTTGCATTATTATAGATTTTACTTATTTCAGTATTTTTGTTCTGACAAATACAGGATTATTGATTTTTTTTTTTAGTTAAAATCTTGTGTTAATTTTAAAGCAATAACAAGAGAAAGTAGAGACATCTAGAGGTAATACAGGATAATGCAAAGAAAGAGTATGTTTACTGTAGAACTGCTTTTTTTTTTTTTTTTTCTTCTTCTTCTTTTTTTTTTTTAGAACTGCTTTTCTTAAGTCTCTTTTCTTTATTTAACCACTTAAGCCCTAAACCATTTCACTGGCCAAAGACCAGAGCACTTTTTGCGATTCGGCACTGGCCGCTTTATTGGACAATTGCGCGGTCGTGCGACGTGGGTCCCAAACAAAATTGGCGTCCTTTTTTTTCCACAAATAGAGCTTCATTTTGGTGGTATTTGATCACCTCTGCGGTGTTTATTTTTTGCGCTATAAACAAAAATAGAGAGACAATTTAAAAAAAATATATATATATATTTTTTGCTTTTTGCTATAATAAATATCCCCCAAAAATATATAAAAAAACATTTTTTCCTCAGTTTAGGCCGATACATATTCTTCTACATATTTTTGGTAAAAAAAAAAATCGCAATAAGCATATATTGATTGGTTTCTGCAAAAGTTATAGTGTGTACAAAATAGGGGATAGAATTATTGCATTTTTATCATTATTATTTGTTTTACTAGTAATGGTGGTGATCTGCGATTTTTATCATGACTGCGACTTTATGGCAGACACTTTGGACACTTTTGACACATTTTGGGACCATTGTCATTTTTACAGTGATCAGTGCTATAGGAATTCGCTGATTACTGTAAAAATGACACTGGCAGTGAAGTAGTTAACCACTAGGTGGCGCTGAAGGGGTTACGTGCGCCCTAGGGAGTGCTTCTAACTGTAGGGGGGATGGGCTGTGTGTGACACGACAGTGATCACCGCTTCCGATTACAGGAAGCTGTGATCACTGTCCTGTCACTAGAAAGAATGGGGAAATGCTTGTTTACATCAGCATTTCCCCATTCCTCCTCACCGTGACACAATCGCGGGTATGCCCTCGGATATCGAGTCCATGGGACCCGTGGTCGGAGTCACGGAGCTCATGGCGGCGTGCGTGTCCACAATGCTGCTTTTTAAAAGGGACGTATATATACACGTCTTTTTGCGCAGCCATGCCATTCTTCCGCCGTATATCGTCGCGCCGCTTGTTGTAAAAAAAAATGTTGGGGACAAAAAAGATTTCTCATACTGATGCCACATAAACTGCGGTGGCTGTTTATTTCTTCCTGGACACTTACAACCAAATTGGATGATATATGGGACTGTTTAACGGTTTTTATTTTTTCATTTATTTACTGCACACAATATATGAGGATTGTATATTTTATGAGCATTGTTGACACAGTTAACATTTGGTAATTTCTATGGATGAGCGCTTTTCTGTTATTGGGTATACATTTATTGAGACTGGTATGGTGATTGCTGTGTGGAGTGGTATTTTATTTATGTCTTATGTGAGTGTAAAAGCGCATATTTTTTGCACTAGATGTATTCCAGTCAGTGACTTACTGGCTTCTGATAGCTCTGAAGCCTACACCTTCACCCAAAAAAAAAGTTAAGGATGTTTATCTTTTCTATCCTAGGGTGTGCTCTTTTTATATATTTTTAATGCTTCAGCCTACCATTGTCTTTGTTTAACCTGAACAATGCAATGCAATGCCAAGCTGCTGCGAACAAAGCAAACAGAATATTGGCATGCATTAAAAAGGGGATCAAATCCAGAGATAAAACGATAATTCTTCCACTCTACAAGACTCTGGTCCATCCGCACCTTGAGTATGCTGTCCAGTTCTGAGCACCAGTCCTCAGGAAGAATGTACTAGAAATGGAGAGAGTACAAAGAAGGGCAACAAAGCTAATAAAGGGTCTGGAGAATATTAGTTATGAGGAAAGGTTGCGAGCACTGAATTTATTCTCTCTGGAGAAGGGACGCTTGAAAGGGGATATGATTTAAATTTACAAATACCGTACTGGTGACCTCACAATAGGAATAAAACTTTTTCGCGGAAGGGAGTTTAACAAGACACGTGGCCACTCATTAAAATTAGAAGAAAATATGTTTACCTTAAACCACGTAGAGGGTTATTTACTGTAAGAGCAGCACGGATGTGGAATTCCCTTCCACAGGCGGTGGTCTCAGCAAGGAGCATTGATGGTTTCAAGAAACTATTAGATAAGTACCTAAATGACCACAACATACAGGGATATACAAGGTAATACTGACATATAATCACACACATAGATTGTACTTGATGGCTCTTTTTTCAACCTAACCTGTAAATTGGCTACATTTTTCAACATGATCCTGTCCATAAAGGCTGCTTTGTGTTCACATGCACTGGAAAGTTACAAGTTAATGCAAAATCTACCATGAACATAGTGGCCAAACACAAAGCAGTTACCATGGCAATCGTCTTTTGCAATAAAAGAAAACATAGGTATAGTTATAGAAAATGGTCACCTATGGAACGTGTAATTGATTACATATTGGATTGGATTGGATTGGAATACATACTTATAGAGCGCCGAACGCGAGTTGTGAAACTCGCGTCATATCAGCGCTTATCTCGCTTAAGTATGGACCTATTCAGTATGGTAATCCAAAGAACAACGATAATAAAGTGCAAGAGCATATCATGAACAGATTTCAGTTTGCTGTAGTGAAATCACTAAATGCTCGTTGGCTGCTAATGGCTCAAATACGTGTCATATGGAAAGATGACAGACTTTAAAGAGGCCCTGTCATCAAAAAAAAAAGGAGATGCATGGAACACCTACAGTATGTATCCCCATGCATGTAAACAAGGCCCTCATACAGGCGTACGCTATAGTACGTCTAGTGTGAATGAGGCCGTTATCATGATTTAAGTGTTAGTACAGCTTGATGAAACCACCCTTATGTATTTATTATTTACTTAGTGTAAGGGGTTAGCTCGGTAGCGGGGGTGTGTGACCCCCTGGAAGGGTTCACTACACACGGAACGATACAGAGAAACAGCCGAAGACGGTTGAAAACAAAGAATTTGGTTTATTCTTCCATCTTGCTGGAAACAAGTGCAAGCATCCAAACAGCATAAACAAAATCAAACATAAAATAAACCCTGGCCACTTGGGGCGTCTACCTTCACCACACAGGAACCTATCTATGGAGTCTGGCACAGCCTACTGCTGAGCAGACACTGCTGGTCATACAGCAGAAAAACAATTAGTCTTTTTGATTTTTATCACATAGAAAAATCAACAGCACCTCACCTCTTCAGAAGTATTTCTGTTGACTGCTCTCCTTCACTCAAAAAGCCTCAGGATGCAGCAATCAGTAGTAATTACTTACTTATAGAGACCTTAATTGCCTCATTCTGAACAGCTGAAGTTTTCCAACGCCCTTAAATCTTTCTGGCTGCTTCTGCAGCCGACACCTGATAATAATTGGTATATTGTCTAAACAAGGCAGAAATGTATGTCCCGTCTGTGACACCACCCACAGATTTACCTGACTTCCTGTCACATTAGATAATGGTACTATAGAGCCATTCTTCACTAAACATTTATCTATGACAGAACAACGCATACAACAAATAAAAGCATTAGATTATTGTGGTCTCCATCCTAGGTCTCAGAAGCCAAATAAGGCTCCCAGTTCCCTATATATGGCTTCCAGCAAACTTTGCATTTGCTTAGTACTAACCTTTTTTTGAGCACTACCAGTAATATGAAGCTCCCATGATCGAAGGTTGCAAATTCACAATAATATAGGTAACACAGTTACATGCACTGAGATCTGTTCTTCAATACACAGTGTAGCTTGTGTTGGAATGATGCTCACAAACCAAAAACAAATATAAGACTTCTGCCTCGAATACAATTATTAGAAATGCACTAGCAGCAGCCAATCATATAAACAAGATTTTCTTTTTATTATTTTTTCATTCAGATTTAAATTCTTGTAGCATTTTCAGTTTAGACCGGTTCAGAAGGTTTGCAGAAGTACAGGAAGCATAATCTATCCAGACAGAAGTTTCATACAATATGTACTTTTCTGGCACATACACAAGTCCTACTTAACCATTTGCTTACTGGCCACTTTTACCCCCTTCCTGCCCAGGCCAACTTTCAGCTGTCAGCACTGTTGGATTTTGAATGACAATTGCACGGTGACATATTTATCATTTTTTCACACAAATACAGCATTCATTTGGCGTTTTTTTTAATCACCACTGTTTTTTTTTATTATTATTATAAATAAACCAACAAAAAGACCAAATATTTTGAAATAAAAAATGTTTTTCATAGTTTGTTTATTTTTCTCCTTCACTGGTGTGCGCAGATGAAGATGCACTGATGGGCACAGATTGGCAGCACTGGCCCGGATTCAGGTAGATTTGCCCCTTATTTACGGAGGCGCAGGGCAGCATTTTTGCCCTGCGCCCCCGCAAATTTACTGCGCTACCCGCGATTCACGGAGCAGTAGCTCCGTAAATTGCGTGTGCGCTGTGTAAACTTGCCCTGCATAAGGGCGCCTACTGTAAATGATCCCGTAGGGGGCGGGAATCATTTAAATTAGGCGCGCTCCCGCGCCGAGCGTAGAGCGCATGCTACGTCGGGAAACTTTCCCGACGTGCATTGCGGCAAATGACGTCGCAAGGACGTCATTTGCTTCAAAGTGAACGTGAATGGCGTCCAGCGCCATTCACGAATCACTTACGCAAATTACGTAAAATTCGAACGTTGCGACGCGGGAACGACGGGTATACTTTAGCATTGGCTGCCCCTGCTATTAGAAGGGGCAGCCTTACGCTAAACACGCCGTACGGAAACAACGTAAATTGCGTACGCAGGGCTCGCGCAACATTGTGAATCGGTGTTAGTATGCAATTTGCATACTATACGCTGACCACAATGGGAACGCCCCCTAGAGGTCATCGCAAGAATGCAGCCTAGATATGCGTGGCATAAGAGCCTTATGCCACGCAGATTTTAGGCTGCAGTCGGCGTTACGATGTTCCTGAATCAGGAGCATTCGTAACGCCGGGGCAAGTAAGCAATTGCGCTGTGTAACCTATGGTTACACAGGCGCAATTGCTACTTGAATCTGGGCCACTGTTAGGACTGCACTGATAATCAGTGCCCTGATTATCAGTGTACATGTCCCTTTTACAGAAGCTGATTATGGGCTCTCTCCTCATCTCCTCACGCTGTCAGCATGAGGAAAGGAATATCTGTTTACATTGTGATCAGCTGTGATTGGACACTGCTGATCATGTGGTAAAGAGCTGCTGTTTGGCTCTTTACCTCAATCTGTGATCAGCAGTGTCTGAAGGACACCGATCACAGAGTGGGCTGCCCACGCACCGCACGGGAAGACATCATACGACGCCCTCCCAGAACTGGCCAGCCACGCTGTAGCTGTAATTCGGCTATAGCGTGGTCGGCAAGTGGTTAAAGGATCAGAGAAAATATGCCATCACTGGCCTTCTAAGGATACTAGTTTCTTGGCGGTCCGTGTCTTCAGAACAGAGACACTGACCAGGAAAGCCAGAGTTAGAACTTCTGATCTACTGTACATCCATGATTAAAGGTCTGTTCCACTGAAATACCTGAATATGAATTCACCTGCCAACCAGGCAACTCACATTTTCAGAAAGAAGGTTTAGCAAAGGCAGCCACCTCATTTTCTCAATAAAGACTGAATTAACATTTGTCTACGTAAAAGGCGGTAATATATATCAGGAGTCTGTGTGGTGGAGGCATTTACATCTAAATATATTTATTTTATATATCATTTTATATTTAAAGGCGAGAACACAAAATGTAATATACTGCAGCTTACCGGTCCAGATGTGTTATCAGCTATCAGATTTGACAGAGAGCTGTGAATGAATAAACTACACGCACCCTCTGCCAGCAAAGCATTCAGGCTTGTAGTTCTCAATGGAAGAACATTAATCTTTATTTTTTTAATGTGCATCAAAAACGCATGTGCAGTGTTTTCCATGTATTCCATGTATTCCAATGGCCCTAGTTCACACCAGTGCAGTCAACAAAAGTAGAATATGCTTCATTTTTTCTGGATGGAACACATCTGGAATGTGGCAAAATGCATGGAAAATGCATCCAAAGGCATGTAAACACACCAAAAATGCACATGTCCTAAAATAATATGAAGAAAAGAAGAAAAAAGGAGGGGAATAATGCATAAAAAAATGCACCAGAACACATCAAAAATGCATGTAAACACACATGTAGAAATGCATCCGGAACGCAGAAGTTGAGGTGTTATTCGGCCCTGAAAGTCTATACCTCAGTACAGACATAGAAGCGGAAGAAGAGTCTGAAGAAGTCTGGCCTTGCACTCTCGATCCACTAATCATGGTTGCAATGCTTTGCAGAAGCAAAACAATTATAAATCCACTTTTTTGCCAATATAAGTGCATTTATTATTTTTGCAAAAAGTAGATTTAGGCCCAGATTCAGAAAGAATGGCGTAAGTTTAGGCGGGCGTAGCGCATCTCATATACGCTACGCCGCAACTTAGAGAGGCGAGTACCGTATTCAGAAAGAACTTGCGCCTTAAGTTACGGCGGCGTAGCATAAATGGGCAGACATAAGCCCGCCTAATTCAAATTATCAAGGCAATGGGCGTGTTGTATTACAATGAGCCGTGACCTAATGCAAATTAGGGGCCGTACGAACGGCGCATGCGCACGCATGCTCAGAATCACGTCGCAAATACTCCCTAAGATACGTCGGCTCAATGCTTTGTCGACGTGAACGTAACCTACGCCCATCCCCATTTACGTACGACTTAAGCAAACGACGTAAAATGCGTCGCTGTTCCGACATTTCCGACGTCCATACGTTAACATGACTTACACCTGCTTTATGAGGGGTAAAGTTACGCCGGTCGTACGCCTTACGCAAACAGCGTATATTAATACGCCTGGCGCAAGTACGTTTGTGAATCGGCGTATCTAGCTCATTTGCATATTTGACGCGGAAATATACGGAAGTGCCCCTAGCGGCCAGCGT